>NC_059293.1:510000-532500 GCF_017591435.1 Portunus trituberculatus
GTGTGTGTGTGTGTGTGTGTGTGTGTGTGTGTGTGTGTGTGTGTGTGTGTGTGTGTGTGTGTGTGTGTGTGTGTGTGTGTGTGTGTGTGTGTGGTCTGATTCTGTTTGTTTTCTTTTTTTCTTGCTTTTTATCGTGTTTTGTTTATTCATTTGTCTTTTTAGTGTTTGTGTATCAGTTTGTCAGTTCCTCTCTCTCTCTCTCTCTCTCTCTCTCTCTCTCTCTCTCTCTCTCTCTCTCTCTCTCTCTCTCTCTCTCTCTCTCTCTCTCTCTCTCTCTCCACCTTTCCGTGCAGGCGGCGGTAAAAGGTTAATAACAGTAATCTCACTAAATTACTTCCCACGCAGACATAATAACTCGCTTTAATTTCCACGTTAACAGTCGTCGAAAGATTTCCTCAAACCTGCTAACAGATTTCTCTATATATTTATCCAAGTGTTTCGCAGTATATCTCTCCGGCAAACCTCACCTGACCTCGCCTATCTTATCTTCATTTCCACGTTAACAGTCGTCGAAAGATTTCCTCAAAACTGCGAACAGATTACTCTTACATATTTGCACAAGTGTTTTGCAGTGCACCTCTCTGGTCAAGCTAGCCTAACCTGACGTATGGCATTCCATTACTAAAACCTTCACTCCTTTTTATATACGAGAGTTTCTGGCCAAGTGGGACTAAACACGGTGGGAATAAAACAGCACACAGGAAAAACCAGTAAGAGGCAGTCATAATGCATATACAAAACCCACACTGTCTGGAATCAACGCAGCGAAAGTATCTATCTGGTTCACAACTAAAGTCTTTTTCATATACGAGTGTTTCAGGCCAAGTGGGACTGAACACACTGGGAAGAAAAGAGCACACAGGAGAAGCAAGCAAGAGGTAGTCTGAATACGTAATACCAAATCCAGACTGTCTCCAATCAACAAAGCGAAAGAAATCAGTGTGGTTATCTCTCTCTCTCTCTCTCTCTCTCTCTCTCTCTCTCTCTCTCTCTGGTATCCGATTCCGTGCTATTTATCCGTCTCCTTCCAGACAATTTACTCTTCTCAATCTTTTAAGTCAAACACGAGAAGGAAATAATCCGCAATTTCGTGTCACTAAAAAGTTTCCGGGCGTCGCATTGGTTACCGTGTCCTCTGTTCCCAGGAGCACTGACGCAGCCATGGGGAAGGTGGTGGTGGTGGTGGAGAGGAGGAGGAGGAGGAGGAGGAGGAGGAGGAGGAGGAGGAGGAGGAGGAGGAGGAGGAGGAGAGGAGGAGGTTGTTGTAGTAGTAGTAGTAGTAGTAGTAGTAGTTGTAGTAGTAGCAGTAGCAGTGGCAGTAGCAGTAGTAGCAGTAGTAGTAGCAGTGGCAGTAGCAGTAGTAGTAGCAGTAGCAGTAGCAAGAGCAGCAGCAGGAGTAGTAGTAGCATCACAACCCGTACTATTGGAGACAAAACACAACACATAACAGCACGCAGTTATGAGCGGCACAGTAACACGATGGACGGATCACCTCACAAACCACACATAACACATCAATTAACACCACCAACAGAAATAAACTACACAACACAACCACGTCACTAAACACTAACAACACAACACCACGGTTACAACCCCAATAAAGAACCACACCTACTAACACAACACCAACACCAACACACAAACAACAAACTAAATAACAGAGCCACATCACTAAACATTACATTCAATAACACAGCCAGACAAAAACAAGAACTATCTCAATAACACAGACTAAATCATATCTCATCGCCCTGTGTTCGGTGCAGTTTATCGGAGAGTTTTGTGTGTATCACTGAGAGAAGGAAGGCAGGAAGGAGCGAGGAGCGAGGCACAAAGGAGATGATGAGGCGCAGTAATCAATGGGGAGGGAGAAGAAGCTGATGCCGCCGCCCTGATCGTGTCAAGTGGAAGGAGAGAGACAGAGATAAGAGATGGCTAAAGGAAAAAGGAAAGAGGAAAGGAAAGTTAGCCATTAACAAGTAACAGGGGAAAAAAGAGGACGGAGCGACACAGATAAGGGAAGAGGAAAGACAGGGAGGAAAAAAAAGGCAAATTGAATTAAAAAAATATACAATGACTTAAAAGTAATCCCGATGAAAGGGAAGGATATGAGAGAAGGAAATGAAGGAACGTATTTGGAAAGAAGAGCACGGAAACATAGATATGGGTTGAGGAAAGAAAAAAAAAGACGAAAGGAAAAAAAAATTATACACGTACCAAAAGAAAAAAAAAGGTGGAAGGAAAGGAAATGAGGAAAGGAAAAGGATGAAAATAGGAGGAGAGAGGGAAGGAAAGTTAACCAATCGTAGGTAACTAGAAAGAAAAATAGAAAATAAGAAATAAGTAGAAGGAAAAATAAAGGAAAAATACAAGAAATGAGTAGAATAATTAACGGATGGAGAATGGAAATAAGGAAACAGAAGAAAAGGAGGATGAAAGAAAATAAAAGTATTGAGACAAGACAGAATATTAGAGAAGGGAGAGAGAGAGAGAGAGAGAGAGAGAGAGAGAGAGAGAGAGAGAGAGAGAGAGAGAGAGAGAGTGTGTGTGTGTGTGTGTGTGTGTGTGTGTGTGTGTGTGTGTGTGTGTGTGTGTGTGTGTGTGTGAATAGTTAACCCAAAGCAATATCAAATGTGCTCAGTGTCTATATCTTTTCTTACCCAGTGTTGTAATAAACTCTTTGTCACTGTGTTCACCTCTTTAGCTTTGCCACAACGTTTATATATTCAACCCTTTTCTAGCTACATCAATTTTCTTCCACCATATAGTTAATTTCTCATTTCTCCCTACAATTTCAACATTATCTTTACCACACTGCTCATCTAAAACCTTCCATCTAACTAGTAATTACAAAAACACCTAAAGATTTTCTCAAGGCCAATGCTAAGAACACAAAAATTTCCCTTATCTTATCTCTCAGGCTTGTCTTTATCTATTAATTTTCAACGCAATCTTTACCACAGTGCTCATCTAAAACCTTCCATCTAACTAATAATTAAGACAAACAGCAAAAAATAGACTCAACAACAACACACAGAACACAAAAAATTCCCTTATCTTATCTCTCAGTCTTGTCTTTATCTATTCACTTATCTTCCTTATCTTTGTCACAACGTTAATTTATTTATCTTCATTTCAGCAACACTACTTTTTTTTATACCACCAGATTAATTTCCTATTTTTCCCCACAATTTCCATCGGTATCTATTGATTTCTAACGCTATCTTTACCACAGTGCTCATCTAAAACCTTCCACCTGTCTACTAATTACAAAAACACCTTAAGATAGACTCAACAGTAACACAAAGAACACAAAAATTTCCCTTATCTTATCTCTCAGGCTTGTCTTTATCTATTCACTTCATCTCCTTATCTTTGCCACATCGTTAATTTACCTTTCTTTTTTTTTTACCACAAAATTAATTACCTATATTTTTCCTTACAATTTCCATCGCTATCTATTAATTTTCAACACTATCTTTACCAACAGTGCTCATCTAAAAACCTTCAACCTGTATAATAATTCAAATATACACCAAAGAATAGACTCATTTTATCTCTCAAGCTTATCTTTATCTATTCACATCATGGTATTTTTGCCACACCATTTATTTACCTACCTACATTTCAGCTACACTATTTTTTGCCATATTTCTTCTTTTACCCTACAATTTCCATCGCTATGTCTATCTTCGGCTTATCTATTCAGCAACTGTCAATACACCACAGGACTCAATAGGGCACAGGCAGACTCCAGGCAGTGTGTGTGAAGGGAGCAGGATTCCTCACCGTCAAGGATTTCCCAGCTTGACGCGTTCAGCACAGCGACAGTACGAAAATTACCTCATCTGGCCCTGCTCCTAATTGCATGTCAGGTGGAGGCGAGGATTGCACAGGCTGACGTGAGAGGGATGTTGCAGACTGTCATGTTCTTGTTATTACTATTATTATTCTATTGTTTTTCTTATGTCTCCTTCTTTAGACGTGATTCAAAACTAAGAGACTTTGATTATTGGGTATTGTTAGACGATTTTATTTGCATTAAGAAGAGTCTATGGGTGTCATGAGATTAATTCCCAGAGTCTTCACTATTTCAATCCCCACATGAGTTTCTGAAGCTGTGGAAAATCACCATATAGTTGGCAGAATGAAAATGAAAACGCATCAAGGTAGTGAAAGGGTTAATGTATAGCATATATTTATGTCAACAATATGGCCAAAAAAATCTAATCAACCATTCAATTAATCAACCTAATCAATCAGTCACACCAATCAAAGCCAGAGTGTATGAATGTGGAATATAAATCGCTGAGGAAGCTGTAACGTGCAGTACATATCTAATAGAACACTTAACCCCTTCACTACTGAGACGCATTTTTACCTTGATTTTTGGGTATGATTAGACAATTTTAATTACCTAAGGAAGGGTCTATGGAGGTCAGGAAATTAATGGCCAGAGTCTTCAATATTTCAATCCCTACACGAGTTTAGTTACAGTAGGAAGGATTTATGGAGGTCAGGGAATAAATGGCCAGTCTTCACTATTTCAATCCCTACATGAGTTTAGTTACATTAGGCAAGGTCTATGTGGAGGTCAGAAGATTAATGGCCGGTCTTCACTACTTTCACCCCCACATAAGTTTCTGAAGCTGTATAAAATCACCAAATACTAAGCAGAATGAATATGAAAACGCGTCATGGTACTGAAGGAGTTCATTTCAAGGCAGCTGGAGTGAATGAAACAGGGTTGTGAGGAAGAAATTGGCTCTCAGATGGACTAGTAGATGACTGGAATGAAGTCTGTAATCAGGTTCCCGGTGCCGAGTCAGTGGGGAGCTTTTAAAAGGAGATTAAGCAGTCCTTGTATAAAGCATAGCAACAGTACCTACTTCTACCTATTAAACCTCGTCCATAAATCTGTCTAATCTTCCTTCAAACCTCCGCAATGTCTCGACTCCAACACGCTGAGTCCATTCCATTCATCTGCCATTCTGTTTGACGACCAATTACTTTCAATTTCCTTTTTCAAATCTGAGAGAGAAAAAAAAACAGAAGGACTAACAAGATCATTTTTCTCTTTTTCGTTAGTGCTAATCTCTTTTTCTCAAGTCAGAACTGAAATCATTGAATCTCTCTCTCTCTCTCTCTCTCTCTCTCTCTCTCTCTCTCTCTCTCTCTCTCTCTCTCTCTCCATCTATCTGTCTATCTATCTGTCTGTGTCTGTCTGTCCGTGTCTGTCTGTCTGTCTGTTTGTCTATCGGTCTGTCTGTCTGTCTATCTATCTTTATGTGCCATTCCCCGTTCTACTCTCTCTCTCTCTCTCTCTCTCTCTCTCTCTCTCTCTCTCTCTCTCTCTCTCTCTCTCTCTCTCTCTCTCTCTCTCTCTCTCTCTCTCTCTCTCTCTCTTCTCTCTCTCTCTCTCTCTCTCTCTCTCTCTCTCTCTCTCTCTCTCTCTCTCTCTCTCTCTCTCTCTCTCTCTCTCTCTCGTGGCCTCCCTGCCGGGCTGATTCAAATAAACTAAGTTAGGGAAATATGATTGAGCTTATGTTACTGCTGTAGTTTGGAGAGTGGCTGCAGGGAGGGAGGGACGGAGGAAGGGAAGAGAGAAGGAAGGGAGAGAGAGGGAGAGAGGGAGGAAGGCTGGAGACATGGCACGGAAATAAGGGGAAGATGATAGGGAGGGAAGGAGGAAGGGAGAAAGGGAGGAAGGGGAGAAAATAAAGAGGAAGAAAAGAAAGAGAGAGAGAGAGAGAGAGAGAGAGAGAGAGAGAGAGAGAGAGAGAGAGAGAGAGAGAGAGAGAGTAGAAGGGGGACAGACTATACTAAACGGATGAGAAAGAGAAGACTGGATGAGGTGAAGGAAGGAAGGGTGAGTAGTGAACAAGGGACAGATGTGGAAGGATGAAAAGGCAGGAGAAAATAAAGAAAGAAGGAAGGAAGGAAGGAAGGAAGGAAGGAAGGAAGGAAGGAAGGAAGAAAGAGAAGGAGGCAAAGAAGTAGGGAAGACGGAAAAAGAGGAGGAAAGGAAGGAAGGAAGGAAGGAAGGAAGTAGGAAGGACGAACAAGGAAGAAGGAAGTTTGAGAGTGCAAGACATGAATGAAGTTAAGAATACCGTGAATGAATCGGGAAACAGAAGGAAAAAATAAAGAAAAGAAAAAAAAATATGTAAGAAAATCAGAAACAGAAGGAAAAAGAGAATAAGTGAAAAAAATGAAAAAGGAAGGAGAAAGAGAAAGAAAAGTGATGACGGAAGGGAAAAAAACGAAAAAAACGAGAAAAAGAAAAAAAGAGTAAGGAAAAAGAAAGAAGAAAATGACATGAAACAAAGCAAAAACGAAGGAGAGAGAGAGACAGACAGAGAGACATAGAGACAGAGGGAGACAGAGACAGAGAGAGCGAGAGAGAGAAAGACAGAAGAGAAGAAGGAAAGAGAAGCTAAGAGAAGGACTAAGGAAGGAAGGAAGGAAGGACGGCAAACTACTAAAAGAGAAGCAGGAGTAATGAGAGTGTCCAAGCAGGGAGCCATCAGCGTCAACAAGGCGTTCAGCGGAGGGAGGGCGGCGGCGGGAGACACAGGAACAGAAACACACACAACACACACACACACACAGAGGGAGACACCGTAACACATCTGCTCTGCTCTTCTCTGCACCACTGGCTTCTCATCCCCCTCATTCCCTCCTGACTTTATTACACTCCTCCCCGACAGACAGCTCCCGTCCGTCTCCACACAAACTCACAGACAATAAAGAACTTCTCTCAATTTTTTTTTTCCCTGGTTCCCCTTCACTCTTACTTGTCTCCGCTCCCCTTCTGCTCTCTCCCTCTTGTGTCTTTCTCCTCGTCCCTCAGTCGCCAGCACACCTCGGGGAGCCTATCAAACGAAGGCGAGGCTGACGGAGGTTAAGGGAAAAAAAGGGTGAGGGTGCCCGGCTATCCCCAGTGCACAGGAAGGGTGAAAAGGGTGAAAGGGTGAAAGGGTGAGAGGGTTCAATCTTGAGTAATTGCGGTGCTGTAGATGACGGAAGAGGGAATACGAAGGGAGGGAAGGAGACAAAGAGGGAGAAAGGATGGGAGGGAGTTTGGTTGTATGAGAGAAAGGCAAGACTACGGAGATCTGTCTAATGGGAAGGAAAAGACAAGAAAAGTGTGTGCTTGTATACTGAAACATTAATTCATAACCCCTTCAGTACTGGGACTCATTTTTACCATAAGGTTTGTGTACGAATAGACGATTTTATTGACATTAGGAAGGGTCTATGGAGGTCACCAGATTAACGGCTAGAGTCTTCGCTATATTAATACCTTACATGAGTTTCTGAAGCTGTGTCAAATCACCATATAGTAAGCAGAGTGAATATGAAAATTTGTTACACTCAAAAGATTAAAGAATAACTTTCTAATACATATAGAAAATTAAGGAAGAAATACAAACGAATACAAACAAAGGAAGAAAGAACTAGAGAAATACACGTAAATAAAAAAAAAAAAAATGCTATATTCTTAAAAAGGCAAATCTCAAAGACCTGAGTATACGTCAGAACACTTAATGAAAATAAAATAAAGGATAATGCGGAGAGAAAGTACGCGAGTTTGCAAATTTTAAGGACTATTGGCAATTTGTAGAGTGGGTTGTGAGGAACAGCAAGACAAAATAAGACTGGACGCGTAAAGAAAAAGGAGAGATAAAATGTATGAGACACGTTGTCAATACTGGAGATGAGAAAGTTATGCTCCACCACCAAAGAAACGAAAGAGAGAGAGAGAGAGAGAGAGAGAGAGAGAGAGAGAGAAAGAAAGAAAGAGAGAGAGAGAGAGAGAGAGAGAGAGAGAGAGAGAGAGAGAGAGAGAGAGAGAGAGAGAGAGAGAGAGAGAGAGAGAGAGAGAGAGAGAGAGAGAGAGAGAGAGAGAGAGAGAGAGAGAGAGAGAGAGAAGAAAGAAAGAGAAAGAAAGAAAGAAAGAAAGAAAGAAAGAAAGAAAGAAAGAAAGAAAGAAAGAGAGAGAGAGAGAGAGAGAGAGAGAGAGAGAGAGAGAGAGAGAGAGAGAGAGAGAGAGAGAGAGAGATACTGATATGACATAAGCGGATTAACTTGGGAAGCTTTGACTGCATTTGTGAGAAAGTCCAAAGAAATACAGAAAATCAAAAGCAAAATACACAGGAAATAAAGAAAAAAATAAGTGAACACGGAATAGTGAACAGATACATTAGAAAATTTGTAAAAAAAAAAAATAAAAGAAGAGAAATAAATAGAAGAAAGAAAAGAACCCGAACAGTTATGAGAGAAAAATTCCAAGACAAAAGGACAAAATAAAAGCAATTGCTCATTTTGGAAAACTGAGAAAAGACAAAAGAAAAAATAGAAAAAAGGGAAAAAACAAAGGAATTATATCTATACCATTAACAAGACAGTAAAAATAATTAACCCCTTCAATACTGGAACACATTTTTTACCTTGAAATTTGTGTACCATTAGACCATTTTATCGACACTGGGAAGGCTCTATGAAGGTCACAAGATTAATGGCCACAGTCTTCACTAATTTAATCCCCCACAAGAGTTTCTGAAGCTGTATCACCAAACAGTAAGCAGAATGAATATGGAAACGCGTCATGATACTGAAGGGTTAAGCGTATATGAAACATTACTGACACGATAAATGAGAGTTAAAACAGTCACATACAAGAGAAAGAGAGACAGAGAGAGACAGAGAGAGACCGATAGAAACAGAGACAGAGACAGACAGACAGACAGACAGAGAAGTAAAAGAAGGAAAAAAAATATACAGTTATCCACGCGGTAACGAGTAAAAAGTAAACACACAGAATGACATACCGATACTAGAGACAAGCAGTAAAGGGTTATACTTCACACACACGCCCCCCAAAAAAAGTAATGAGGAGAGGAGCGAGAGCGGCAGCAGAAGAGGAGAGCGAGGTAAATACTGGACACAATGAACGAATACCCATATAGCGCCCGACAAAAGACCAAGAGGGAAGGAAGAGAAAAACAAATATGAACAGAAAGCTAAGGGAAAAGAGGAGGAGGAGGAGGAGGGCGGAGGGAGAGAAAGGGTTAAATGAAGAAGGTGAACAAGATGAAACACGGAGGAAGATGATAGAGACAAGAGAGAGGACGCGGAGAGATGACGCCAGGAAGAAAGGGATAAAGAAAGGGTTAATAAATGAAGATGGGAGATGAAGGATGAGGAGGATTAGGATGTAGAGATGACGCGTGGAGGGTGTGGATGTAGGGAAGAAAGGGTTAAATGACGATGATGAAAGGCGAAGGAGAGAGAGAGAGAGAGAGAGAGAGAGAGAGAGAGAGAGAGAGAGAGAGAGAGAGACAGACAGACAGACAGACAGACAGACAGACAGACAGACAGACAGACAGAGACACACACACACACACACACACACACACACACACACACACACACACACACACACACACACACACACACACACACACACACACACACACACACACAGGGATCCCTTCCGTTGAGAGTGACATATGAAGCGCCAGCCGCCGAACCGTAAAAAAAGAGACAGTGGTTTATGTCCCCCGTGGCCTCATAAAGGGATCAAAGCAACCCTGAGCCGCGGCGGGGAGGGAGACACTCGCTGCGCTGGGCCTCCACACAAAGAATTACAGAACTCAGGAGGTGCAGTCGTAGGAATTAAGACGCGGTTCTACGGGCAGAGCTCCTAGACGCTTGGTGTTCTCATAAGACCCACATATACTGTTGGTCAAGCTCTCATTGGTGGCTTTTGTCATTGGCGATTGTAGTATTCTTGTTTTACTTTCAGTGCTATATTCAGACACGCCTTCCCCTCTCACAACGACAATTTTCCAAGGCCAGAGACAACAAACCGGGTTTTTAAGACAGTTTCTCCTTTTAATAAATTAGAAATCTTGCCAATCTATAAAAATATTCTTAAAAACACGAATATCTTCAACCGGAGCCTTTGGAAAGCAGTGATGGTGAGAAGGCAAAGCGTTTCAGAATACAGGCCTCACTGTGATAATGGAAACAACAATAACTTCTACTACACGTTGCTGAAAGTACTGCAGGCAAGACACAGATACTAAACCCCTTCAGTAGCATGTTTTCATATTCATTCTGCTTACTATTTGGTGATTTTACGCAGCTTCAGAAATTTATGTAGGGGAATTGAAAAAGTGAAGACTGTGGCCATTAATCTTCTGACCTCTATAGATCCTTCCTAATGTAAATAAAATCGTCTAATCATACCCAAAACTCATGGTAAAGAATGCAAACCAGTACGGAAGGGATTAGGAAACGTAATGCTAAGGTTGTGGAATTCCCAGTAATTTCCTCTCGATAATGTTGACAGCAAGTTAGAAGAAATAAAACGCTTAGGAAGGAATACGAGCCAATTTACATCTACCGAGGAAAACTATATCAAAATAAAAATTCCATCAACTTCCACAAGAAGACGTTAAAATGAGTCGAGGCAAGACGAATAGAGATTTTTATAGCACATATACAGTATAATTAACCACCTTCAATACTGGGACACATTTTTCACATTGAGATTTGTGTACTAAACTATTTTATTGACAGTTGGAAGGATCTATGGCGGCCACAGTCCTTCACTATCTTAATCCTGCATATAAGTTTCTGAAGGTGTGTAAAAATCACCAAAAAGTAAGCAAAATGAATAAGGAAACGCATCACGGTACTCAAGGGGTTAAGAAAAGTTTGCTCAATGAGAATTCCACATACTTCCATTAGATGCTACACTGAAAGTTCTCAAGACGGAATACCAAAACTTCAAGAAATACGTATCTTTGGACCACATGTACTAAAGAAAACTATATGTAAATCAGATTAACTTCTTTAGTATCACATATTCATTCTGCTTACTATTTATTGATTTTATACAGGTTCAGAAACTCATGTGGGGATTGAGATAGTGAAGACTGTGGCCATTAATCTTCTGACCTC
Organism: Portunus trituberculatus; assembly: GCF_017591435.1. Taxonomy (NCBI): domain Eukaryota; kingdom Metazoa; phylum Arthropoda; class Malacostraca; order Decapoda; family Portunidae; genus Portunus; species Portunus trituberculatus. The sequence continues at coordinate 520,978 of NC_059293.1, forward strand.
CATAGACCCTTCCTAATGTCAATGAAATGGTCTAATCGTACACAACTCTCAAGACAAAAATGTGTCTCAGTAATGAAGGGGTTACTCACACCATGGTTATCTATTTGTTTTATGTAAGAGTCACACTGACATAGAACAACAAAATACCAATAAAAGAAAGGCCGACTGAAGGTGTAACTCTCAAAAAAAAAAAAGCCAAAAAAATACATCAGAGAAGCATTTTTGAAGGGACATTTAAGAATAGTACCACAATGACACATACTAACCCCTTCCTTAATGGGACACATTTTTACCTTGAGATCTTTGTACGATTAGACCACTTTACTGACATTAGGAAGAGTCTATGGAGGTCAGAAGATTAATGGCCACAGTCTTCACTATTTTAATCCCCCACATGAGTTTCTGAAGTTGTATAAAATCACCAAAATAGTAAGCAGAATGAATATGGAAACGCGTCATGGCATTGAAGGGCCTAAAACACTTCCCATGACCCACGCCTAAAAAATGAAAATCCAGCTAAATCAATACGTAAGATAAACGAAAGAGCGAAGGAGTAACACAGTCTCTTTATCTGAAAACCATCTAGCGTCATGAATCCGCTCCTCTTTCTTCTCCATGCGCCTTTACTTGGGCCGAGGAGATAGAGCAGTAGTCAGAAACGCTTCCCTCTTTCTCATCCCGACCATTTTCAAAGACCACAGAGAAGATTAGCAGAGAGAAAACTGGTTAACATGTCACTAGAATTACAGAAACACCCTTAAAAACCATGTCACTTCAACAAGAACCGTTTGAAAATAGTGAAGGTGCTGTGAGGCGCGGAAGTGTTTCAGAATATGGGCCTAGCTAGAGACAGTGATGTGGACGGGGATGTGGAGACTGTGTTAGGGAAGAAAGATGACGGTGAAGCATGGAAGGGGAGGAAATGTAGGGAATGGAGGATGATATGGCGAGAGAGTGAAAGTTAGGAAGGTGAGGAAAGCTGCGTTGGGGAGAATAAGAGCATAAGAACATAAGAATGACGGTCAAGAGAGTAAAGACGTAATTTTGCGGATGTGAAGTGGGGAGATTATGATGGAAAGGAATGCAGTTGGTGTAACTCATTCAATTCTTCCTGTCGTCTTCACAAGCTTCTGGGGAGGCATAGGGGAGAAGGAGGCTGTACTGGTGACAAAAAATAGGTGGCTCTAAGACATGGATAGGGAGGAAAACTGGATGGGGGGAGAGGTTGAATAGGGAAGAAGTCTCGCTGAAAATAAAAATGGAAAAACTGGAGGGAAAGAAGAAAAATGAAGCAAAATGTGGTTGGGGAGGAAAAAAAAAAAAAAAAAAAAATGAAACGGATGAAGAAAATAGAAGGCAAAAAATGGATGAAGAAAAAAAAAAGTCAAAAAAGAAAAGAATAGAAGAACAGGAAAATAAATAGAGAAAAAAATAGAAAAGAAAAAGCCTGAAGAGAAAAACTTTGCTACCGAGAACTAAAAAAACAAACTATAGATAAAAAAAAAGAAAACTAATAATGAGAACTAGAAAAATAGAAGAAAAGAACTTGATAGAGAGGAAAATTATCAACGGAAAGTAAACAAAATAGTGTAAAAAGAGTAAGAGGCGAGACTTGCATAAGGAGAGAGCGGGAGAGTCATTCAGTATCGGAAAGAGATACAGGAATTACTAGCGATCGTTAAGGCTGATGTCTGAAGCGGCAAGCGGAAAGAGGGGATCATTTTTACTTATTTTAAAGGGAAAGGCGAGGCAAGTCCATCGATTCTGAGTCTAGGGAAGGAAACAGGGACAGATGGGAAGGGCAGAGGACAAAGGCGATGCTGAAGGAGAAGGAAAATGGGACAGAAGGAACGAAGAAGATGGAAAAGAAACTGAAGATGAAGAAACTGAGATAGAAAAAAGGTTAAAGATGAAAGAAGAGATTGAAGAGGAAGAAAATGGAATAAAAAGAAGGCAAAAAATGAAAGACGAGATTAAAAAGAGAAAGAAAATTAGAATACAGAAGAAGGTAGACCAAAAGGAGATAGAAAACAAGAAGAAGGAAAAAGGAAAAAAAAAAAAAAAGACATAACAACAAAAGAGGAGAAACCTGGGATACAAACAAGGTAGAAAATAAAAAAAAATGAAAACAAGAAGAAAACTGGGATACAATGAAAGTAAAGATGAAAAATGAGATTAAACAAGAGGAAGACTGGGATACAAGGAAGGTAGAAGATGAGAAGAGGAAAAAAAAAAAAACATTGAAAACAAGAGGAAGCAAACTACGATAGCAAGAAGATATATATAAAAAAAAAAAAAGATTTAAAACAAGACGAAGAAAACTAGGATACAAGAAAACTAAAGATGATAAAAAGAGATTGAACAAGAAGAAGAAACTCGGATAGAAAGAAAATAGGAATAGAAAGAACGTATAAGATAATGAGATTGAAAACTAAGAAGAAAATGTGACAAACGGAAGGAAGAAAGTGAGACAGATTAAAAAAACAAGACGTAGAAAATAAAAACAATAGAAAAGTGATAATAAGGGAAGGATGAAAAAAAAACAAAGGATAAAATAACGCAAAGAAAAGAAGAAGAATGAAGAAAGGTGAAGGAAAAAGAAGGAGAAAACAGAAGAAGGTAGAAAGCAAAAGACACAATAAAAGTGGAAGAATAGTGTAAAGATGAGAAGTAGAGAATGAAGAAGTGCAAGGAAAGATAGATGGCAAGTAAGAGGAGAGGTGGGTAAGGAAAGTAAAAGATTAAAAAAAAAAAAGACAAAGAAGAAATGGAAAACGAGATGTATATAGAAAGTAGAAAAGATAAAGAAGGTAACAAGTGTAAAAGTAGAGAGTGGCAAAGGTGAAGGAAAATAAGAAAAGAGAGAAAGCGAAGGAGAGAAAGAAAGAGAGGGGGAAAAAATATGAGAAAAAGTGTGAGAGACTGTGAAAGGAGAGGCGGAAAAATAAGGCGAAGGTAAGAGGAAGAGAGAAAGATGAAGAGGAAAGTGTGAAGGTGAAGATAATGAAAGGAAAATGAGAATGTTGAGTAAATATGTGGCAAAATAAAATGATAATAATAAACGAACTGAAACCACACACACGACGAGACGAAAAATAAATAAATAAAAAAAAAGACAAAAAAAACAGACCTTTAATATTCCTGCGCCTCAACCCCTTCAATACTGCGACACATTTTTATCTTGAGATTTGTGTAGGATTAGACCATTTTACTGACATTAGGAAGGGTCTATGGAGGTCAGAAGATTAATGGCCACATTCTTCACTAGTTTAATCCCGCACATGAGTTTCTAAAGCTGCATAAAACCACCAAATAGTAAGCACAATGAATATGGAAACACGTCATGCTACTGAAGGCGTTAAGGGTGAAAATTCAACCATTAAACCCTTAAGTACCATGACGCGTTTCCATATTCACTCTGCTTACAGTTTGTTGACTTCACACAGCTTCAAAAACTCACGTGTTGGGATTAAAACAGAGAAGACAGTGGCCATTAATCTTCTGACCTCCATAGACCCTTCTCTAACATAAATAAAATGGTCTAATCGTACACAAATCTCCAGGTAATAATGTGTCCCAGTACTGAAGGTGTTAATGTATCAGCGAGAGCATTACTGAATATCTTTTTTTTTTTTTAATGTAGGGAAGAGGCCGGCCAATTGTAAAAAAAAAAAAGAAAGAATAAAAAAAGACCCACTTGAGTGCCGCCTCTTCAAAAAGTGTAAAAATACAGTGTGGTATATTGAAGAAAACTCCATTAATGAGTCACTTTAAAGGTTCTATCCGCCGCGGGATCTTAATGGCCTCAGAAACACTTACCGTACTGGATTTATGCTAATTAAGAAACGATCGGCTTCCATGTACATTTTATTCACTACGACCATTTTAAGAAAGCCTGATGGTGCCTCCACACGCACACGCACACGCACACGCACACACACACACACACACACACACGTTGCCCATAGTTAGTATTATTTATTTATTTATTTATTTATTCATTCAATCATTTAGTGGTTCCTAATGTTTTGGTTTAATTTTGTGAGTTGAAAATTTGCATTACCAATATATACAGAGAGAGAGAGAGAGAGAGAGAGAGAGAGAGAGAGAGAGAGAGAGAGAGAGAGAGAGAGAGAGAGAGAGAGAGAGAGAGAGAGAGAGAGAGAGAGAGAGAGAGAGAGATAAACTAAGAGCAAATCGTTATAATAAATTCTTCACCACACCAAAAATTTTCCTCTACACAAAAAAAAAAAAAAAATAAAATAAAAACAAGCAGGCAGACAGACAGACAGACAGACAGACAGCACACACACACACACACACACACACACACACACACACACACACACACACACACACACTATTGAGTCATCAGGTAAGGGCAACAAGCAACAAAGTCCTTGCCGATAATAGCAATATGAAACTGGTTAGCGTCGCCTCCAGGGACACCAAATGACATAAAAAACGACAATCTAATTAAAATCATTAAAGTTGACTTGCTGGAGCGGGACGGGAGGAAGCTACTGGCCCACCGCCATCACCACCACCACCACCACCACCACCATCACAATCACCATCACCATCATCACCACCACCACCACCATCACCACCACCACCACCACCACCACCACACAGTCCACACCATCAAAACTACAACACCAAAAACACCCTCAACATCATAACATCGTCACAACACCACCAACAGTATAAACAACACCAAAATGCCATCACAGCTTCACTGCACCACCATTGCCACAAAATATTACCACACTCTTACAAATACCACTGACACCACATCACCACCAAACTCAGCAACACCACCACCACCAACACATTTTAGGCCACACAAGAACAGAGCACCCAAGAACTTCAAGGTTGAATCACCACCACTATCACCACCACCACCACCACTATCACTGGCGCCATTTTTTTTCTATTATAGATAGATAGATAGATAGATAGACAGACAGACAGACAAACAGGGTAATAGATAGGCAGATAAGTTAATAACATGAATAAATGAATGAAGAAAGATGAGAAAAGAGAAATAAATGTATAAATAGAAAAAAAAGATAATTGAATAACCATATATAAGAATAGATAGAGAGAGACAAACACAGAGACAGACAGACACACAGACAGATAGAGAGACTGATAAAATAAATACAATGTTACTTACCACAAATGCATCTCATCATACACACTCAAAGGCATATTCTTTCTCCAATGTAAAATAGCAGCTCATTAAAATTTATACAGCAAATACACATCTTTGAGAGTCACCACAGCAAACACCCATAAATGCTCTATATAAATTTCAATACACACAATGAAAACTTAAGAGAAGCTGCTTGGGAATATCTGCTAAACCCTTTCAGTATCTTGACGCGTTTTCTTATTCATTCCATTTCATACAGCTTCAAAACCTATGTGGGGATTAGAACAGTGAAGACTCAGGCCATTAATCTTTAGACTTCAATATACCCTTTAAAATGTAAGTAAAATCGTCTAATCATACCCAAAAATCGTAGTAAAAATATGTCTCAGTATTGAAGAACTTAAAATACGGGAGAATTCTGCATTTTTTTTTCTATCCTTTATTTTTCTATTTATCCTTCTTTGTAAGACACTCTATGAAAGAATGAAGAAAGCAAAATCTTATGAATAAAAAAAAAAAAAAAAGTGATAGAAACGAGACACGAGAGGAATATGTACAGTTTGGGTGCAGCAACACAGAATGACTTTTAATGTTACAAGTATGAGGCCAACGCACACACACACACACACACACACACACACACACACACACACACACACACACACACACACACACACACACACACACACACACACACATAAGTTAAGGTAGCGAGGCAGCGTACTTTGTTATGCTTGGGAGAATGTGTTAGTTGTTTCTAGTTTAGATATTTTTATCTTATGTTGTTTCCGCCTCCTTCTCATTGTCTTTCTTTACATTCTCTCTCTCTCTCTCTCTCTCTCTCTCTCTCTCTCTCTCTCTCTCTCTCTCTCTCTCTCTCTCTCTTCACTAGTATTTTTAAATTTCACAGAAATGAATTAGATTCTCAACAGTGTTTCTCCTATGAATGATGTAAAAATCTTGCTTATTTACCACTAGAACCACAAACAAACACTGGCAGCTCTTCAATATACTAGTAACTAAGGTGAAGTGCAGAAGTGTTCCAGAATAAAGCACTACTGTAGTTACGCTTTGCCTGGCGCCACACACTGTCCAGGAGGCACTGGTACCCAACAAACACTGGCAGAGGGAGAGACTGCTACTCCACCCTCTCTCTCTCTCTCTTTCTCTGTCTGTGTCTCTCTCTGGCGCCAGGGTTACTGTAGGAGGTACCGTATTGCCACCACTTCCGCTACACCAGGAAGACGAAGAGGAGGAAGAGCAAGAGGAAGAAGAGGAGGATCTACTTTACAGATCTGTTTCATTCCTCTTCGTGCAGAGAAAACCTGAAGACATGATACGGTTTTGTCTCCTTCAGTACTGGAATGCATTTTTATCATGAACTGTTGATATGATTAGACGATTTTATTGACATTAGGAAGGGTTTATGGAGGGCAGAAGATTAATGGAAAGAGTCTTTGCTATTTTAATACCCAACATGAGTTTCTACAGCTGTATAAAACCACCAAATACTTACCAAAATGAATATGGAAACGCGTCCTGGTACTAAGGAGGGTTAAAGTGATGTGATTTTCTTTCCCCCTTGTGATTATCATTATGGAGCCAAAATCAATAGCCATAAGAATCTAATCGCATATTCACGTTTTTAAACTATACAGAGGAAAAGAAAAACATACTGTAAATACCACGTTTTTTTTTTTTTTTTGTGTGTGTGGGTGAGTGATGTAATTTCTCTTGTCATATCAATAAATCTACACATAACGAAACCCAGTGCCACATTCAGAAACGCCTTGCTCTCTCACATGACAATTTCCTATTGCCACAGAGACAAGTAGCCAGGTTTTCAAGACATGTTCACCTTATGACAAAACTAGAAATCTTGCCAATCCATCACCAGAACCATAAAAATACCCTTAAAAAACACGAGTATCTTCAACTAGACTCAGGCAGTGTTTCTTAACCTTTTTCAACCTCACCACCCCTTTTGGTCAGGCCTAAGCAGTCCACCACCCTCCACCATTGGCTAACACAGTACCGAACGTGTACACTGGTAATATACACTGGGCTCTGCCGCGGAGGCGAGGGAGCGGGGACGTCTTGCCGTCTGGTGTACACGTACCGATGGTGTACACTGGTAATATACAAAGCTTGTAATACTGATTAAATGTTAAATAGTGGAACGCTCGTACAAATCAAGTGTTTTATATCACTATGCTACAACACATGAAAATCGCGTTAAAGTTTACCCCGGTATTGAATTTTAAAATATGCGATAAAAATGCGTTTGCCCAAACGTATTCCTTTTACCTTTTACGCCACATATGTGACCTTCCTCAGTACCCCCTGAAATTGATTTCAGCACCCCATGGGGTGCTAGCACCCCAGGTTAAGAAACTCTGAACTAGAGCCTTTGGAAAGCAGCGATGGTGAGAGAGCCAAACGTTTCACAGTGGCCACAGTCTTCACTATTTGAACCCTCACATAAGTTTCTGAAGCTGTATAGAATCACCAAATACTAGCGTGAATGTATAACTCAATGCTGTTTTCTCGTCAATATCACCTCGCCTTACTTAAACTCTTCAGTACTGGAACGCATTTTTACTACGAGTTTTGGGTATGGTTAAACAGTTTCATTGACATTAGGAAGGGTCTATACAGGTCAGAAGCTTAATGACCAGAATCTTCGCTATTTTAATCCCTCCTTAAGTTTCTGAAGCTGTAGAAAATCAAATAGTAAGCAAAATGAATAGGAAAACACGTCATGGTACTGAAAGTGATACGAACAAAAATAACTGAATAGAAGAAGAAAAAGAAGAAGAAGGAGGAGGAGGAGGAGGAGGAGGAGGAGGAGGAGGAGGAGGAGGAGGAGGAGGAGGAGGAGGAGGAGGAGGAGGAGGAGGAGGAGGAGGAGGAGGAGGAGGAGAAGAAGAAGAAGAAGAAGAAGAAGAAGAAGAAGAAGAAGAAGAAGAAGAAGAAGAAGAAGAAGAAGAAGAAGAACAAAAAACAAAGAAGAAGGAGAAGAAGAAGAAGAAGAAGAAGAAGAAGAAGAAGAAGAAGAAACAATGAAGAACAAAAAAAACAAAGAAGAAGAAGAAGAAGAAGAAGAAGGAGGAGGAGGAGGAGGAGAAAAAAAACAAGAAGAAGAAGAAGAAGAAGAAGAAGAACCAGAGTCTTCACTATTTTAATCCCCACGTAAGTTTCTGAAGCTGTATAGAATCAGCAAATAGTAAGCAGAATGAATATGAAAACACGTCACGGCGGTGGGATAGTGGATAAGGTGGTTAGCGTGGGATCGGGCAGACGTCCACACGTACGTTCGAATCCCACCACGTACAGCCTTAAAACTCTTTGCCATTTGTCGAGTGGTTTAAAGTTACCTACATGTCACCATGATACACAGGTTCTAGGTGGTTACACTCAAGATGAGCTTGGGCGGTGATATGGGCCCTAATATGGGTACCACTATAAATAAAATTGCCTGCGCCACTAATGGGCGGAAGCTGAACAGCGCTTCCCATACACTCTTCAAGTGTGCCTACAGGCGCTATAAGCCTTACCTTAAAAAAAAAAAAAAAAAAAAAAAAAAAAAAACTGAGGAGGTTAACATCTTCCTCCTTCTCTGTGTAACAGCGTCTTGTTATTGGCGAGTTCTCAGCGCCTGTCACTGCCTATAAGGAGAGAACCGGAGGCAGCCTGACCCGGCAACCTTTCCTGGGCTTCCACTGTCAACAAGCTCCAGTCAGCTGAGGGTAATCTTACTCTGGTACTGAATGTTTGCTCAGTGATGACTTCATGTTGTTGTGTTGCTGTGTTACTGGTTCCTGTCTGCTGGTGTGGTTATTTCTAAGGCTCAGAGGTTTATTATAGGTAGTACATAGACACACACACACACACTCTCTCTCTCTCTCTCTCTCTCTCTCTCTCTCTTTCTTGATTGTTGTCTCTAATATCAACCAAAAATTTCCATATGCAAATGTCTGATTATTCAAATACCGCGGGTTTATTTACGAATTAAACTTTAACGGATGGTAGAGGAGGAGGAGGAGGAGGAGGAGGAGGAGGAGGAAGGAGGAGGAAGAGGAGGAGGAGGAGGAGGAGGAGGAGGAGGAGGAAAATAAAAGGAAATGGAAAGAAAAAATAACCACCATTAACACCACTATCACCATCACCAAGAAGAAAGAAGAAGAAGAAGAAGAAGAAGAAGAAGAAGAAGAAGAAGAAGAAGAAGAAGAAGAAGAAGAAGAAGAAGAAGAAGAAGAAGAAGAAGAAGAAGAAGAAGAAGAAGAAGAAGAAGAAGAAGAAGAAGAAGAAGAAGAAGAAGAAGAAGAAGAAGAAGAAGAAGAAGAAGAAGAAGAAGAAGAAGAAGAAGAAGGAGGAGGAGGAGGAGGAGGAAGAGGAGCACATAACACCATTTTGATGATTAAAACGCGAGGCAATACTTCACACCCAAACTACATTCTTTCACTATTCTTTTGTTTGTCCCCATCCTTCATTTTCTCCTCCTTTCTATCCTCTCGTCCTTATCCACAATACTGTAACTTTCTTGAATAAACCGTTAACCCCTTCAGTATTAAAACCCATTTTTACTTTTGGGTGTGATTACACGATTTTATTTGCATTAGGAAGGGTCTATGGAGCTCAGAAGATTAATTAATGGCTAGTCTTTGCTATTCTACTCCCAACATGTGTTTCTGAAGGTGTATAAAATCGTCAAATAGTAACCAGAATGAATATGAAAACACGTCCTGGTACTGGAAAGATTAAAATGTTTTGTATTCGCAATTTTCAGGACACTCGCAATGAAAGTAAAAGTTAAACACAATATCATAAACGACTTCAGCGCCGCACCTTCACTACACTTAGTCTTGATAAAGTTACACGGATTTCAAAGGTGTTTTTACGGCTCTACTGAAAGATTAAAAAGACTTACACATTATCAACCACTTCAATACTCGGACACATTTCTATTTTGACTTCTGGGTATGATTAGACGATTTTATTTGCATTAGGAACGCTTTATGGAGGTTAGAAGATTAACGGCCACAGTCTTCACTATTCTAATCCCCCACATAAGATTCTGAAGCTGTATAAAATCAAGTAGTAAGCAGAGTGAACATGGAAACACGTCATGGTACTGGAGGGCTTATCAGGCAAAACACTGTCAGTAGCCCAAATAGTGACAGATTAAAGAGATTTCTACATTATTTTGACTAGTTTTTTTTTTTTTTTTCATTCTTTTATGCAGACTCTAATTCAAGTGGGGTTTATTTTTCTAATATTCATTTTTTTGCCCTTGGTAGTTCTCCCTCTTACATAAAAAAAAAATAGGAGAAGAAACAGTCTTAGTTGCCTCACTAATCATATCTGTGGTCCTTTGAAAAACAGTCATGGTGAGAGAGTAAAGCGCTTTTTTAAATACAGATCTAAGAATAGCAAAACTGGAGAGCAAGAGAGAAAGAATATTCCCCCTAGACTACACTAACTCTCTCTCTCTCTCTCTCTCTCTCTCTCTCTCTCTCTCTCTCTCTCTCTCTCTCTCCCTCTCTCTCTCTCAACACACGAGTGCCAGCGGCAGAAAAAGTGGGGAAAGCTCAATATCTGTAACAGTGAACATGTCTATGATTTTATTTGATTGGACAGCAAGAAAGGTTAGATGCAGGAGATGGAGAAGTGGTGGTGGTGGTGGTGGTGGTAAAAAGGAAGGAGAGTGAGGAAAATTACACAAGGTAGCAACAACAGATCTGAGTTTTTGCATGGATTTTATGAAACTAAGAGAAACTGAATACTTGATAGAGTGTTATAGGAGGAGGAGGAGGAGGAGGAGGAGGAGGAGGAGGAGGAGGAGGAGGAGGAGGAGGAGGAGGAGGAGGAGGAGGAGGAAGAAGAAGAAGAAGAAGAAGAAGAAGAAGAAGAAGAAGAAGAAGAAGAAGAAGAAGAAGAAGAAGAAGAAGAAGAAGAAGAAGAAGAAGAAAAAGAAGAAGAAGAAGAAGAAGAAGAAGATTCATTCAGTTTACTATTTGGTGACTTTATACACCTTCAGAAACTCATGTCGGGGATGAAAATAGTGAAAACTGTGGCCATTAATCTTCTGACCTCCACAGACCTTTGCTAATGTCAATAAAATGGTCTAATCGTACACAAATCTCAAGGTAAAAATGTGTCCCAGTACTGAAGAGGCTAACTAGAATTAATACTACCACAAAATAATAACACAGACTTACCACTACACCCTACCCTTACCCTGCTCTCCGTCACCTCCCCTAACAAAACGCCAACACCTTCCCTTTAACTCCTATACGCCTTGCTTTCTTGAACCTATCAATAAAAGTCACACAATAACTCGCGTCACTGTGTATGTTGTAGTA
>NC_059293.1:537500-547500 GCF_017591435.1 Portunus trituberculatus
TTATGATAGTGGTTACGGTGGTGAAGATGGTGAATACTGCAGTGGTAGTAGAGGTGGAGGTAGTGGTAGTTGTGGTTATGGACGATAATGTTTAAAAAATAAAGTTATGGTGGGGAAGATGATAAGCGGTGGTGGTGGTGGTGGTGGTGGTGGTAGTGGCGGTGGCGGCGGCATCTGCTAATTGTGCGGCGGCGAGCCCGGGGCCACATCTGCTGAATACAAATGTCTTCTTGATCGCCTCATCTGTTATCAAAATGTCGCGGGATTTAGGTCGAGGCCGAAGACGCTGATAGGGAGGGCTCAGGGGCTCAGGGGCTCAGGGCAGCCACGGCCACCTAGGGGAAGGGAAAGGAAACATCGATATTCAAGGGACACTTTAAGGGAGCCACGAGGAGAAAGGGCTTGCCGTACTATCATTCACGTGTTACTTGCTGTCTTTGCCCCACGCTGGTTCCAGATGTGAGGCTTTCAGGACAAACATCAACGGGGAACAGTAGTTTGGTTGGCACTTTAAGAGGGACGAGGAGGATAAAGGGCTCGCTGTACAATAATTCACGTGTTACTTGCTGTCTTTGCCCCACGCTGGTTCCAGATGTGAGGTTTTCCAGACAAATATCAACGGGAGACTCTAGTTTGGCTTGCTACTTTAAGAGGGACGAGGAGGAGAAAGGGCTCGCTGCACAATAATTCAGGTGTTACTTACTGTCTTTGCCTCACGCTGGTTCCAGATATGAGGTTTTCCAGACGAATATCAAGGAGGACTCTAGTTTGGTTTGGTACTATAATAGGGACGAGGAGGAGAAAGGGCTCGCCGTACTATCATTCATGTGCTACTTGCTGTCTTTGCCCTACGCTGGTTCCAGATGTGATGCTTTCAGGACAAACATCATCGGGGAACTCTAGTTTGGTTTGGTATTTTAAAGGAGAAGAGGAAAAAGATGACTACTGTATTATCATTAACGTATTATTACCTGTTTCCTTTTTCACGATGACTAAGATGGCAAGGTTTTAAAAGACAAATACTAATGAAAAGCAGTAGTTTGGTTTGATGCTTTAACCCCTTCAGTACCATGACGCGTTTTCATATTCATTCTGGTTACTATTTGGCGATTTTATTCACCTTCAGAAACACATGTGGGGGATTAGAATAGTGAAGACTGTGGCTATCAATCTTCTCACTTCCATAGACCATTCCTAATATCAATAAATTTGTCTACCCATACACAAACCTCAAGGTAAAAATGTGTCCCCGTATTGAAGGGGTTAAGGAAGACGAGGAGAAAGATCAATCACGTATTACTTGTCCTTCCCTCACGCCAGATCGAGATGGTAAGGCTTTTAGGACAAATATTAAAGGAAACATTAATTGATTTGTACTTAAAGGCAGACGAAAGGGAAAAGGGACTGCTGCATTAACATTGATGCATTATTTGTTGTCTCTTTCATGACGACTGAGATGGTAAGGTTTGAAAGACAAGGACAGTAGTTTGGCTCGGCACCTTAAAAAGAATCGAGGAGGTGAAAGGAGTGGCCATTCACGTGTTATTTGTCATCTATTTTACGACGACTGAGATGGAAAGGCTTTAAAGACAAACATTCACGGAGGACACTCGTTTAAAGGAGTATAGGCGGAAAAAAGTTGCTGTCTTATGGTTATTTACTTATTATTGTCTACTTTGTGACGACTCTAAAACAAAATTATCAACGGAGGACATTAGTTTGGTTTAGCACTTAAAGGAGTAGAAAAGAATGGAATGTCATGTTCTGTCATTCACGTACTATTTAATGTCTGCTTCATGACGCTTCAAAATTACAAGGTATCAAAGACAAATATTAACGAAGGAGAGAGTTACTAATAATTCTTTCTTACGCAACAAAAAAATAAAAATAAAAATAGAGCAAATATTTTCACGACTAATAACAAAGGTAAGAACAAGGAAGTAAGGGGAGGTCAGAGTGTAGGTTGGGCTTCCTCACTCGGGGCAACGGTTTCCTAGCGGGTGGGCTTTGAGATAGGACGTACCCCAAAAAGTATCCTCTTTAGCCCATAAATTCCCGTGAAAAGCCCTCATGGTAAAACAAATAAAAATAAATAAATAAAAGTGGAGTCAAGGAGAATGGAATGCTACGCTACATCATTCCCGTCCTATTTACGTTGAGTTTGTTTCATGACCATTCAAAATTACAAGGTATTAACCCCTTCAGTACTCTGACGCATTTTTATGTGAACTTTTGTGTACGATTACACGATTTTATTTACATTAGAGGCGTCTATGGAGGGCAAAAGATTGATGCATAGAGTCTTCACTATTTTAATCCCTATATGAGTTTCTGAAGCTGCAAAAAATCGCCAAATAGTAAGCAGAATGAATATGAAAACGCGTCCTGGTACTGAAGGGGTTAAAGACAAATATTAAGAAGGATAAATTGTTGACGTGCCTTCATATATGTGTTACTAATATTTTTTTTTCTTACGCAACAAAATATAAATATAGCAACGTTCTCACGACTAATAATGAAGGTGAGAACAAGGAATAAAGGGACGCTGCAAGAAGCCATCAAGTGGAGTCGAGGAGAATGGAGTGTCATGTTATATCAATCAATTCCTATATATGTTGAGTCTGTTTCATGACCATTCAAAATAACAAAGTATAAAAGACAAATATTGACGCAGGAGAAATGATTGATGTGGTTTCATATATACGTTACTAATAATTCTTTCTCGCACAACAACATATAACAAAGTTTTCACGACCAATAGCAAAATTAGGAACCAGAAAATAAGGGAAAATGCAAGACGCCATCCAGTCTGTACGTGGCAGTCCATTTATGAAACACTTGTACCTATTTCCACCTCTCATCCCCATCCATATTTTTATCTAACCTTTTAACTCCTTCAGTACTGGGATGCACTTTTACCATGATCTTTGGGCACGATCAGACCATTTTGTTTACATTAGGAAGCATCTATGGAGGTCTGAAGATTAATGGCCACAGTCTTCACTATTTTAATCCTCACATGAGTTTCTGAAGGTGTATAAAGTCGCCAAACAGTAAGCAGAATTAATATAAAAACGCAGCGTGCTACTGGAGGGTAACGCTCCCTAATGACTCAGCACTAACAACTAATGACTCACCATTAACAACATGACATGCACCCTAATTTGGCTTGCCAGGATGTGTGTGTGTGTGTGTGTGTGTGTGTGTGTGTGTGTGTGTGTGTGTGTGTGTGTGTGTGTGTGTGTGTGTGTGTGTGTGTGTGTGTGTGTGTGTGTGTGTGTGTGTGTGTGTGTGTGTGTGTCTGTCTGTCTGTCTGTCTGTCTGTCTGTCTGTCTGTCTGTCTATCTATCTATCTATCTATCTATCTATCTATCTATCTATCTATCTGTCTGTCTGTCTGTCTCCTGCTGTGTCTTGTTAATTAATAGCGAATCGAGACAAGGGAAATAAATGCCAAGAAATTAAGATCGAGGAAAAAACAAGAACATCATCGTCATCATTTTATTTACGTCTCAGTCTTCACAATTTCTCTTAACGTTCTTGTTTTCCTTAAGTGGCTGAACAGCTTGTCAGTTTCTACAATGAAGTGGTTTGCCTTTGAAAATGCATTGTTACGCCCCCCAAAAAAAAAACAAAAAACAAATAGAAATAAATAAATAGAAATAGATAAATAAATAAAACAAAAAAGAAAATTAAACAAAATGAAATATATCAAAGTTAAATAATAATAATAATAATAATAATAATAATAATAATAATAATAATAATAATAATAACAACAACAACATATATAATAAAAAAAACAAGTAAGTAAAATATAGCAAGCAAATAAGTTATTGGCAAATATTAAATAAAAAAATTTTTTGCGATAAATGAGTTACTACTACTACTACTACTACTACTACTACTACTACTACTACTACTACTACTACTACTACTACTACTACTACTACTACTACTACTACTACTACTACTACTACTACTACTACTACTACTACTACTACTACTACTACTACTACTACTACTACTACTACTACTACTACTACTACTACTACTACTACTACTACTACTACTACTACTACTACCATTCACTTCTGTTAAATAAAAATAAATAAATAAATGTGTGTTTGTTTGTGTGTGTGTGTGTGTGTGTGTGTGTGTGTGTGTGTGTGTGTGTGTGTGTGTGTGTGTGTGTGTGTGTGTGTGTGTGTGTGTGTGTGTGTGTGTGTGTGTGTGTGTGTGTGTGTGTGTGTGTGTGTGTGTGTGTGTGTGTGTGTGTGTGTGTGTGCACGAATGTTTCACTCCACCGATTAACATGAAAATAACACTAAGGCTTCCTATCGAGTTAAGTTAGGCCATATACAATTAAGTTATGTAATGTAATGCTTCGTTTAGATCATTCAATTCATTTATTTCACCGCTGATCCTTCTGAGTAGATCACGACTTTACAAGACGAAAAAAAAAACCACCACTAAATAAATACGCAACCAATCTCAAAATCAAGACTAAAGATATATAATTATTCCTTAAACACAACTAACACACACACTTACAACCAGTAGCCGTAAGCAACACAACACTAAACAACGCAATAGCAAGCAACAAGCAGCGCCACCCCCCCACCCACACACACAAGGCAAACAGCAGTGGTCGTTGTTTTGAATAGCAGCACCGGGCATGCATTTATCAGCGGGGGCTCACTGCCTTTAATATATATCATTTATTTAATCAGATGGTCGTGTTTGATGCGTGATCATCTGATAAAATAGTGTGGTGTGTGTGTGGGTGTGTTGTGATGATAGAGAGCGACGGGTAACACACAGCCAAGGGTAAAAATGTGATTGAAAGAAGAGATAAGCAGCTCAAGGGAGGTGGAGGGGCAGAAGGACCAACCAAGGAGCAAGAGAGGAAGATCAGAGGTGGTTTATGGATGCAGTGAAAGAAGACAAGCTACAGAAGTGTTGGGTGTCACTGAAGGAGAGCCTGGAGACAGAACACAGAGAAGAGTGAAGAGAAGAGATAAGGAGATAAGGGGACAAAGGAGATGGGTCCACCAGCCATGAAGAAAGAGAGAGGACCAATAGAATGTTTACAGAGGCCGTGAAGAAAGACATGCGTGTATAGGCTTGATAAAAAAATATAAATAAATGCATAAGAGAAAGTATAAAATAGAAACGTGTGATACATTCTTTTTTTATGCAGGAGGGAAACCAACCAATGGCACCAAAATATATATATAAAAAAAAGGCCCACTTAAGCACTGGCTCCTTTAAAGAGTGGTACGGAATTAACAAAAAATTAAGGAACAAATAGGAAACTGAGGTAAGCTGCACAAAGCCATCAGGACTACAAGTGGCTTTCACAGTAGCAAAAAAAAAAAAAGCTATCTTAAATCTATATAATATTTTAAAGCTTCCTATTGACTCTGTACTAACAATCTATTCATTAAGTCTATTTCATACATAAACTCCTATTTGATAACTACTTCTCTCCACAATCTCTTCTTAGACCTAACTATATTAGCCCCTTCAGTACTGGGACACATTTTTACCTTGAGTTTTGTGTGTGTGATTAGACCATTTAATTGACATTGGGAAGGGTCTATGGAGGTCAAAAGATGAATAGCCACAATCTTCACTGTTCTAATCCTTAACATGAATTTCTGAAGCTGTATAAAATCAACACACAGTAACCAGGATGAATATGAAAACGTGTCATAATACTGAAGGGATTAAATCTAACTTTATTAACACCCTTCAGTACTGGGACACATTTTTACCTTGAGATTTGTGTGTGATTAGACCATTTTATTGACATTAGGAAGAGTTTATGGAGGTCAGGAGATGAATGGCCACAGTCATCATTATCTTAATCCTTCACGTGAGTTTCTGGAGCAGTAAAAAGTCAACAAACAGTAACCAGAATAAATATGAAAACGTGTCATGATACTGAAGGGATTACATCTAACTTATTAACCCTCCTCAGTACTGGGGCACATTTTTACCTGACGTTTTGTGTGTGATTAGACCATTTTATTGACATTAGGAAGAGTCTATGGAGGTTAGACGATGAATGGCCACAATCTTCACAATTTCAATCCCCCACATGAGTTTCTGAAGTTGTAAAAGTCAACAAATAGTAACCAGAATGAATATGAAAAACACGCGTCATGGTACTGAAATTTACCGTTTATTTGTTGTCCTACCCTGAGTCTAAGGAGTTTGCCACCCTTGTTACATCATTTACCCCAATCAAACACCTCTACCAGATCTCTTAACCTCAGCCTCTCTAAGGAATGCAAATACTAAGAACCAGAACGCAGGGTTATGACAGAGTGAATAGAGACATACCGGTGTTGGTTTAATGGAAGACACAAATAAAACGTAGAGAAGAGTAAAGAGAAGACACGATAAATTCATAAAGGCGGTGGGAGAAGACACAAAAAGAGACTAACTAAAGAGGAGAGAAGAGAAAAGGCGACAGAGTGAAGGAAGACAAGGTGTAATGCTGTAATGGAAAAACACACAAAACGTAGAGAGAAGTAAAGAGAAGAAACAGTACATTCATAAGGGTGGTAGGACAAAACACAAAACACAGACTAACCAAGGAGGAGAGAAAAAGACAAGGCGAAAAAGGAGATTTATGGATATAGTGAAGGAAGACAAGGTAGTGAGGGTGTAATGGAAGACACAAACAAAACGTAGAGAGAGGAAAAGAGAAGAGACAGTATATCCATAAGAGAAGATACAAAACACACAAACCAAGGAGGAGAGAAACGAAAAGGCAAGAAAGAAAACTTATCGATGTAGTGAAGGAAGACAAGATAGTGAGGGTGTAATGGAAAACACGGACGTAGAAACAATAAAAAAAAAAAAAAACTACATTCACAAAAGTGGTGGGAGAAGATACTAAACACAGACTAACCAAGCAGAGAGAGAGAAAAAAAAAGGCGACTGTTACTTTTTTCCTTGTTACATTTTTCCTATTACTATTTTTCCTGATACTTTCTTTCCTACAGTCAAGATTTATGGATGTAGCGAAGGAAGAGAAGGTAATGTTGGGTGTCACAGAATGGGGTTGGATATGACAGGTGGGAGAGAATAAGTATGTTTTATTCAGAGACCGCCATATGTAGGTTTCATATTCTACAACACTATGGTCTCTCACCATCGATGCTTTCCAAAGGCTCTAGTTAAAGGTACTCGTGTTTTTAAGGGTATTTTTTATGGTTCTGGTGATAGATTGGCAACATTTCTAGTTTGTCAAAAATAAAAACTGTCTTGAAAACCCAGTTAGTCATCTCTGTGGCCTTAAAATATTGTTCCAGTGAAAGAGCAAGGCGTTAATGAATATGGGTGTAGATCTTATGGCTTATTTGTTTTTTAGGGTATTTTTTTATGGTTCTGGTGATAGATCGGCAACATTTCTAGTTTATCAAAAGGAAAAATTGTCTTGAAAACTCGGCTATTCGTCTCTGTGGACTTGAGATATTGTCCCAGAGAAAGAGCAAGGCGTTTCTGAATATGGGTGTAGGTCTTATGGTTTATCTGAGTTTCCCTTATATTTTGTAACGGAAAGACTTAAGAGAATAAAATACAGACATGTGACACGCTGATACGAGCCTTGCAGAAACCAGCACAAAGAAGATTTACTTCAATTCAAAGAACGACAATCAAACAGCGAAGTGTCCAGCTGTTTGAAGACTCCCAAACTAGAAGTAGGTCACAAGGCCATTCACGACTACACGGCAAGACGCATCCGGCAACCTATGGAACACGATTTGAATAGGTAAGTGATGTTATTTGGTGGGGAAAGAAGGGATCAGAATGCATTTATGTACACAAGAGACCAATATGAACCAGGGAACTTGCCAATGAATAAGAGAGTGGCCTGAAAGTACATGTCCAGATTCTGTATTATTGGTGACAGCCATGGTACAGTGGAACCATGCGTGCTTTGAGGTCCGAGGGGTCTCCAAGCGCACGGGTTCGAATCCTGTCCACGGTCGGAGTGTAGGTTGGGCTTCCTCACTCGGGCCAACGGTTTCCTAGACAGGAGGTACCCCAAAAAAGTATCCCCTTTAGCCCAGAAATTCCCGTGAAAAAACCACATAGTATTAAAAACAAAAGAGAAAAAAAACGTTAAATTCATAAACAGTTCAACACCGCACCTTCACTATTTCAGAAGGCTTACTACACAATTCACAATGCAAACACCTTGAGAAACCAGGCTTGTAATCTTTGTGTCCTTGGAGAGTGGCCGTGGTGAGAAGGGAAAGCGTTTCTGAGTATGGCGCTAGGGTGGCAGAAATTCTTGGTTGAGGAAATGAACTCGAGTGAAGCCAGGGAGATGAATTAAGCCAGTGAGTAAAAACAGGATGTATTACCTATAGGGATAAAATAATTAATAAAACCGACTTGAGTACATGTAGTAAAGCCAATTGTCAATCCAGCGTCTACTAAGCTAGTACATGACAAAATAAATAAATAAATAAATAGGTAAATAAAAAAAAACATGAATTAAAGCAGAGTAAATAAACTTCCATCAATGAAATATATATATACAAAAAAGTTGAAAAAAAAAGAAAAGAACAATTATACGTTACATAAAAACACACACACACACACACACACACACACACACACACACACACACACATATAAATAAAAGTGATAAAACGAACACGAATGGCACCTAAAATGTAAATATAAAGCCACTATGAAAAAGCCAAGTGTCAAATCTAGCCTCTAATAAGCCAGTACGAGTAAATAAAATACATAAAAACTGCGAAAAAAAAAGGGAACTACACGTTACAATAACAAAAACCAACAAAACACATACGAGTAAAAGCAACGTGTCAAATTAACCGCAATAAATAAACTAACATAAATTAAACCTTAAAAAAAATATAAATAAATAAATAAAATAAAGAAAAAAATGAAATATAAAAGAATAACAAACCGAAAGAAAAACAAAATTAAGAACAGAAGAAGAGAAACCAATTGAAAGAACCTGAAATAGAAAATATATATAAAAAAAAAACCCAGCTAAAAAGAAGAATATCGAAGCCAAAAACAAAAGAATAAGATACAAAGATATAATTTTGGACACAACTGCAAAATAGATTAACCCCCTTCAGTACCAGGACGTGTTTTTACATCTATTCAGGTGACTATTTTGCGATTTTAAACAGCTTCAGAAACTTATGTGGGGGATTAGAATAGTGAAGACTGGCCATTAACCTTCTGGCCTCCATAGACCCTTCCTAATGTCAATGAAATCGTTTAATAACACCCAAAACTCGTGGTAAAAATGTGTCCCAGTACTGAAGACGTTAACGAGTGTTCAGAAATGCCTTCCCCTCTCATTACGACAATTTTCCAAGGCCACAGAGACAACTAGCCGGTTTTCAAGACAGTTTCTCCTTTTAATAAACTAGAAATCTTGCCAATCTATCACTAGGACTATAAAAACAGCATTAAAAACACGGGTCTTCAACTGGAGCCTTTGGAAAGCAGTGATGGGGAGAGAACAAAGCGTTTAAGAATAGAAGCCTTAGAGTCACAGAGACAAAACGGAAGGAAAAATACAAGGCGGAAACTCAACAGGGAAACAGTGAAAGGTGAAGAATAGAGCCACGTAGAGCCACATAAAGCCACGATATAGGAAAGCCTTTCAGAATACGAGCCTTAGAGTCACAGAGACACAACAAAAGGAAAAGCACAAGGCGGAAACTCAATAGGAAACAGTGAGAGATGAAGAACAGAGCCAGCGAATGACATGTAAGTAAAGCCACATAAAGCCAGGCCAGGGGAAGGATCGCAGTGTAAGCCCTCAACCACACACCCTATTTATGTGTCAAGGGAAGGAGATAAATTAGGGAACAAGACTGACCATATTATAAGCGAGCGACTTTCATCCCAACTTTCTCCATTAATGAGTTAAGTTTTGTAACCTTTCCCATCCTCCTCCTCTTCTTCCTCCTCCATCTCCTCCTCC
>NC_059293.1:550000-570000 GCF_017591435.1 Portunus trituberculatus
CTCCCTTCCCTTCCCAAGACCCGCTTCACCGTCAGCCCGGGTCGTTCCAGATTTGATTACGTAACTTTCAATCCAATAGCAATTTTTTTCCTTCCTGAGAAAAGGGTCAAAGCGAAGGGGAAGGGGAGGAGGGATTACACACACACACACACACACACACACACACACACACACACACACACACACACACACACACACACACACAGTCATGGTAAGTAAGATCCATAGCGGAGATAAAGGAAAGAGGGAGACCGACAGAAGAAGACCAATACAGTGAAGTCCATGGAAGGAATAAGAGGAAATGAGAGGGAAGAGATATTTGTCATGATTAGCTCTCTCTCTCTCTCTCTCTCTCTCTCTCTCTCTCTCTCTCTCTCTCTCTCTCTCTCTCTCTCTCTCTCTCTCACACACACACACACACACACACACACACACACACACACACACACACACACACACACACACACAAGCGCCTCTGATCTCCATGCTGGCTAGTCAGTACAATGTCTGCTGGAATCACGTTTAAGTCCCCAAAAATGGAGTGAAATATAGCGAGGCACGATAACAGGAAGCTTATAAGGGCAAAATGATTGTTTCTCATTGATTATCTATTTCCAATATAAATAGAGTATCTAGTATGTATATCACTTTAACCTCTTCATTACCTGACACGTTTTCATATTTATTTTGCTTAGTATATTGTGATTCTATGCAGCTTCAAAAACTTATGCGAGGATTAAAATAGAAAGGATTCTGTGCATTAATCTTCTGACCTCCATAGACCCTTCCTAATGTCAATAAAATCGTCTAATCATACCCAAAACCCATGGTTAAAAATGGCTCCCAGTACTGAAGGGCCTAATTAAGTATGGTTTTCTTTCAAAGTCCTATAAATATTCCAAACTTCATACACGTACCTACACAAACCTACACTGAAGAACTGAGATGCCACGGCTGTACTGAAGTATACTGAGACACGATGGCAGGACGCTTATGAAGGCAAGAGGACAATTTTTCTATCATTTTTTTACGAGTTTGAGGAATTAAGTTGCCAAGACAAAGGAAAACAAGTCAAGAGGAAAAAAAACTGAGAGAGAGAGAGAGAGAGAGAGAGAGAGAGAGAGAGAGAGAGAGAGAGAGAGAGAGAGAGAGAGAGAGAGAGAGAGAGAGAGAGAGAGAGAGTGAGTCGACCTTTAACTCTATAGAGGCAGAGGGAGGCGGAGGTGCAGCCAAGACCACACAGGAACTTGCGGCCAACCTTTCTTTAATTACACTCAACCAACGACCTTTCCAAATATAAAAAAAAAACTCCACTAGAATGACATACCTGCACTTTTCTCCTTCCTTCCTTTTACGTATAGAAAAAAAAATAGGTTTCATACACAATTAGCGTCTATGGTACTGCTTTTTTTCTTATTTTCGCAAGTCATTTTTAAGAGTATCAGAGGTTGTAGTGTGTTGGATTGATAAACAAGCGCTTTTCCTTCTTCCATCTCTTGTATGTATAGCAAAATTAGGGATTCAAACGAGATTAGCCTCTATAGTACTGCTTTTTCTTATTCTATTATCATTTTTTTTAGGATTCACGAAAGATGCAGTGTGTTCCAATGACATACGAGCGCATTTCCTCCTTCCTTCCCTTTTATGTATAGCAAACACGGGATTCATACACAATTAACCTCTAGAGTACTGCTTTTTCTTATTCTATCGTCATTTTTTTAGGAATCTCAGAAGGTGCAGTGTGTTCTAATAACATGTCTGCACTTTTCCTCCTTCCTTCCCTTCTATGTAGCAAAAATACAAGGATTCAAACACAATTAACCTTTATAGTTCCCCTTTTTCTTATTCTATCAAGTAATTTTTGGGGGACTCTCGGAAGCTGCAGTGTGATGTGTTCCTATTTCCTTCCCCTCTGTCTATAACAAAAACACGGGATTCAAACAAGATTAGCCTCTATACTACTGCTTTTTCTTATTCTATCAAGTCATTTTTAGAAATCTCGAGAGCTGCAGTGTGTTCCAATGACATATTCGTGCTTTTCCTCCTTCCTTCCCTTCTATATATAGCAAAAAAGTGACTCAAACAAGATTAGCCTCTATACTACTGCTTTTTCTTATTCTATCAACTCAGTTTTAGGAATCTCAGAAGCTGCAGTGTGTTCGGTGCGCCATTAGAAAGACATACCCTCCCTCCCCTCCTTCTCTCTCCTCTCCTCTCCTTCCAGTTCCTTAGTTCAGTAGAAAGATGGATCCGGACACCGTTTCCCTTTTATCAGTAAGATGAAAAACTAAACTCACTTCATCATGTACTTTCTCTCTACTCCAGTTTTGTATACAGCCATTTTTGGAGAGTCTTGAAAGTCGTGTTGTGTGAAGCCCCTTGTTCTCTGCCGCCCATCACCGCCACACACCTTGATACGAACGCTTCAAACAGTCAGTGTGAAGGTAAGAGGTATATAAAAGTATGTTATTAAATTATTTGCTCTTAATCCATAAAAATAATACTAATTTCGACTTTTTTCCTTTCCTTACAGCTTATAATCGTGCTGAAGGGATAAACTGTGAGTGACATACATTACCTTATAAACTCAACACAATTTAGCTCAACTCAACCTTACCAAGCGCAACTCTGCTTTTTACTAAAACACAACAAAAAAACTTACCAGTATCAAGACAATTTTTCCTTACATTTTTCAATCGTACCGAAGAGACAAACAGCGAGATCCATTAATTGAATCTAGCCAAAACACACCAAAATAAACCTTACCAAATTTCGAGACCGCTTTTTTTTTTTTTACAAGGAACAAACAGTGACATCCATTAACAAAATACCTCAAAATAGTGATAAACAGTCAAGTCCATTAACTGAATTTCCTCAAAACACACTAAAATAAACCTTACCAATATCGACAAAGTTTTCTTCTTACATTTTTTAACCATGCTGAAGGGACAAACAGCGACATCCATTAAATAAATACTCAAAACAGTGGCATCACTCAAAACACACTAAAATAAAACCTACCAATATCGACACACTATTTTCTTCATATATTTTCTAATCACGGTGAAGAAAGAAACAATGACGAAAGTGACATGCATTAACTAAATTATTCTAACCAAACATCCACTAACTAAATCACCCAAAACACTAAAAAAAAAAAAAACACCTACCTATCAAAACACTATTTTTTCTTACATTTTCTAATCGTGCTGATGGGAAAAACATTGACATCCATTAACAAAATCACCCTAAACTTAACCAAATCCAACCCAGCAGTGGACTTTTCTTTTATCGTTTAATGCCACCTAGCTAATTTTCACCTCTTATATGAAACCAACAACCCAAACATTTTCTAATCGTCCTGAAGGAAAACATTGACATCCATTAACAGATTCACCCCAAACTTAACCAAATCCAACCTTGCAGTGGGCCTTTCTTTTATCATTTAATGCCCCCTTGCTACTTTTCACCTCTACAACCCTTACATTTTCTAATCGTCCTGAAGGGAAAACGGTGACATCCATTAACAGATTCACTCCAAACCTAACATAATTCAACTCCAACCCAGCAGTGAGCTTTTTTTTTTATCATTTAATGCCCCTTTGCTAGTTCACACCTCTACAACCCAACCCAATCGAACCTTAGCACGAGCAACTCACTTCTGATAATTAGCGCCCTTCCCTCTATCCCTCTATTCCTCCCTCCCTTTGTGCACCACCTGCTCTTGCGTGGGAGTGGCGTAAGTGCTGTAGCAGTGGAAGTGGTGGGAAGCCTGCACCCCTTCAGTACCAGGACGTGTTTTCATATTCATTCTGTTTATTTGTCAATTTTATACAGCTTCCGAAACTCTTGTGGGGACTGATATAATAAAGACTCTGGCCATTAATCTTGTGACTTCCATAGAATCTTCCTAATGTAAATAAAAAAAATCGTCTAATCACTTCAATACTTCATGATAAAATACGATCCAGTACTGAAGAGGTTAGAGGTGAGTCATTTCGTCGGGAAAGCAACTCACCCCTCGATGGATGACAGTAAGTGTGCCTCCGTCTTATCAGCAATGCCTCCCCACACACACACACACACACACACACACACACACACACACACACACACACACACACACACACACACACACACACCGCGTAGTGTAGTGGTTAGCATGCTCGACTCACAATTGAGAGGGCCGGGTTCGAGTCCCGGTAAGCGGCGAGGCAAATGGGCAAGCCTCTTAATGTGTGGCCCCTGTTCACCTAGCAGTAAATAGGTACGGGATGTAACTCGAGGGGTTATGGCCTCGCTTTCCCGGTGTGTGGAGTGTGTTATGTGGTCTCAGTCCTACCCGAAGATCGGTCTATGAGCTCTGAGCTCGCTCCGTAATGGGGAAGACTGGCTGGGTGACCAGCAGACGACCGAGGTGAATTACACACACACACACACACACACACACACACACACACACACACAATATAGTTTCCGCAAAGATGTGTTGAGACTCGGAACAGTTTGAGTGAGGAAGTGGTGTCAGCAACGAGTGTGCATAGTTTTAAAGAACATTGGATAAGTGTAGGTATGGAGACGGGGCCACACGAGCATAAAGCCCAGGCCCTGTAAAACTACAGCTAGGTAAACACACACACACACACACACACACACACACACACACACACACACACACACACACACACACACACACACACACACACACTCGGCGATCTTTGTTAAGAGGAGATCGATGGTGGTAATCCTGCTGTGTGGTCGGTCCGCTGGCTACTCTTTCCCTCTCCCTCTCCCTCTCCCTCTCTCTCTCTCTCTCTCTCTCTCTCTCTCTCTCTCTCCTGCCGCGCTTATTGTTTCCCTCCCTCTTATTCCTTTCTTTCTCTCCCTCGTCTTTCTTTTGCCTCCCCTACTGTATACATATGTAGCTCTCTCTCTCTCTCTCTCTCTCTCTCTCTCTCTCTCTCTCTCTCTCTCTCTCTCTCTCTCTCTCTCTCTCTGACGTCCCCTTCCCTGCGCCTGCCAATGGACATAGACACCCGCCCCTTAGTCTTCCTTGGATTCAAATTTCAGGTCTCTCAGTAGCAAACCAGTGCACTAAACATTATACAACTACCTACACTGTCATAGCCACTTCACTATGGGCCGTATTGTGAAGCGCTTTGCTCTCACCACAGTTCTCATTACTTGGGTTTTATATACCTGGGTTCTATAAATTGCTTCGTCTGTTAACCTCTTCAGTACCATGACACGTTTTTCATACTCATTCTGCTTACTGTTTGGTGATTTTATACAGCTTCAGATACTTATGTGGGGAATGAAATGGTGAAGATTGTGGTCATTAGTCTTCTGATCTCCATAGACCATTACTAATCCCTATAAAATCGACCTGTCATACCCAAACTCATGGTAAAAATATGCGTCATAGTACTGAAGGGGGTTAATAATGTAGAAATCTTATTAATCAAGCACTAGAAACATAAAAAAATCATGCTTATAATCCGTGTAATTAATAAAATCGTCCAATTACACCAAACTCAGTGTAAAATATGCGTCTTAGTACTGAAGTGGGTTAATAATGTAGAAATCTTATTAATCTACCACTAGAACCATAAAAAAAAAAATCATGCTTCAAATCCGTGTAATTCTGTCATAACTATTTTCTAAAGTCAAACACGATTTTCAAGGTTCCCAGTAATGTTTCAACACTTAGTAATGAAGAAATCTTACGAATTTAACAATGAAACCTTTAAAAAGAATCTCAACAAAAAATCTACTAAGGCGGTTTTCAAAGGTCACAAAAATGAATAGCAGTGTTCTGTTTCCTGCTTCTCCTGTTAATATTGTAGTAATCTTGTTAATCTGTCATTACAACCATAAAAAAAATGCTTATAAACTGGATTAACCTCAGCACGATAAATTATAAAGGCCACAGAGACGATAAGCCAAAAATTAACACTGTTTCTCCTAAGAGTCATGTAGAAATTTCGTTAATATATGAGAAACTGGATTAACTTCAGCACGATTATTTCTAAAGGCCACAGAGACGATAAGCCAAAAAACTTAACACTGTTTCTCCTAAGTCATGTAGAAATTTCGCTAATATGTGACTAAAGCAGTGATAAACATTACAAACACATGTCACTTTACCTTCACTGTTTCCAAAGACCACAGATATGAGCAGAATTTTCTTATGTCTCTTCTGTTGATCATTTTGTTAATCTGTCACTAGACTTCTAAGAGAGAGAGAGAGAGAGAGAGAGAGAGAGAGAGAGAGAGAGAGAGAGAGAGAGAGAGAGAGAGAGAGAGAGAGAGAGAGAGAGAGAGAGAGAGAGAGAGAGAGAGAGAGAGAGAGAGAGAGAGAGAGAGAGAGAGAGAGAGAGAGAGAGAGAGAGAGAGAGAGAGAGAGACTTAAAACCTGAGTAACTTCAACTAGAGGTCTTTGAAATTAGTAAAATGTAGAATACTATTATTATTGTTATTATTATTATTATTATTATTATTACTATTTTACGGTGGGGCAAAAAAAAACGTGGTTCAGCTGACGCCACCTCGCCTCTCTCTCTCTCTCTCTCTCTCTCTCTCTCTCTCTCTCTCTCTCTCTCTCTCTCTCTCCGCCCCTTCACTAATATCTGCCCCCTTCCCCAGCTCCCCCCGAACCGCCGCTACATGTGTACAAACTAAACATATAAAGCACAGCAGAATAAATATATGAGTGTCAATACGCGAGACAGCTAAAGCACGGCGCCATGTTTTAGTTGTGCCATCATCATACAGACATGCATATATACAAACAAGCATACACTCATACGCACACATATACAATTCTCTCTCTCTCTCTCTCTCTCTCTCTCTCTCTCTCTCTCTCTCTCTCTCTCTCTCTCTCTCTCTCTCTCTCTCTCTCTCTCTCTCTCTCGCTCACACACATATATAACCATACACATACACAAATCTCTCTCTCTCTCTCTCTCTCTCTCTCTCTCTCATACATATATACATACTCTCTCTCTCTCTCTCTCTCTCTCTCTCTCTCTCTCTCTCTCTCTCTCTCTCTCTCTCTCTCTCTCACACACACACACACGAGGGCTGACGATCCCTCTCCCCACTACAAAAAAAAAAAATAAATAAAAGTTTACATATAAATAAAACAAAAATCAAACAGGAGAGACTGAGAGGGAGAGAACTAACCCTCGCATGGCTATAACATATCCAGCTCGGGAAAATCAGGAGTGGTGAGATAAACTTCACATACACTCCAGTCTACGTGGTGAAGAGAGCACTGGTGGTATTTTCTATAATGATGTTGACCCCTTCAGTACTGAGATGCATTTTTTACCTTGAGTTTTATTGACATTAGGAAGGATCTACGGTAGTCAGGAGATTAACCCTTGAGTACCATGACGCGTTTTCATATTCATTTTGCTTACTATATAGTGATTTTATACAGATTCAGAAACTTATGTGGGGATTTAAAATAGTGAAGACTGTGGCCATTAACCTTCTGACCTTCATAGACTCTTCCTACTGTAAATAAAATCGTCTAATCACTCAGAAAACTCGTGTTAAAAATGCGTCCCTGTAGTGAAGGAGTTGCTGGCTAGAGTCATCACTGTTTTAACCCCCACATCAGTTTATGAAAGCGTATAAAATCCTAGATAGGAACCAGAATGAATATGGAAACGCGCCATGGTGCTGAAGGGGTTAAAAAGGGAGAGGCGCGGTTCATATAAGTTCAGAGGACGTGGCATTGTGTTTATCATTATATTTATGTCATTGTGGTATTATGTGCAGTTTATATACAGTTCATATTACGTGGAGAATACAGAATAGTTTATATGAAAAGTAAGACGTCTCATATATATTTCTGTTTAGATAAATAATAATTACACATCACAACCATACAGTTCACTATATGCAGAATAAATTACCAAAAACACATTAATTCGCTCTTGAAAAAAAAAAATGGTACGATGACAGTAAGAACACAAATAATAAACTAAAAGAATAAATAAGAAAAAAAAAAAGAAAGGTAGAGAAAAGAAGCCATCAGGTCAGCCAGTACATTCACGCGCCTGTCTCTGTGTAAAACATGTCTACCAATTTCCACCTATCATCCACACCCATAAATTTGTCCAGTCTCCTTTTTAAAGCTCCCCGAAGACAGATTAGCATTAATAACTCTCCCGAACCTTCCTTCTACTTCCTTCTCATTTTTCCTTATATTCATGCTCTTTTGTTGTATTCATTTCTGAGACACCACTTCTCTTTTTCAATCTTTCGATACTTGGACGCATTTTTACAGATTAGCATTAGTAACTCTCCCGGATCTTTCTTTTTTACTTTCTTCTCATTTTTCCTTATATTCAACCTCTCTTGTATCCATTTCTGACACATCTATTCTCTTTTTAAACTTTTCAATACTGGGGCACATTTTTTACCTTTATATTTGTGTACGATTAGATCATTTTATTGACATTAGGAAGGGTCTATGCAGGTCAGAAGGTTAATGGCCACAGTCTTCACTATTTTAATCCCCACATGAGTTTCTGAAGCTGTATAAAATCACCAAACAGTAACCGGAATGAATATAGAAACACGTCATGGTGCTGAAGGAGTTAATAATTTCCTTGTTTTCTCCTTATCATTTGTCCTTCATCCATCACACACACACACACACACACACACACACACACACACACACACACACACACACACACACACACACACACACACTACAAAAACAAAATAGCGAGGTCATCTCTAATTATTTCTTGTTACATCACTTCAGTATGACAAGACGCGACCACCCGCACTTATTATGGGGAGGAGGAGGAGGAGGAGGAGGAGGAGGAGGAGGAGGAGGAGGAGGAGGAGGAGGAGGAGGAGGAGGAGGAGGAGGAGGAGGAGATGATCACGCACTGCAGTAATGGACTCTTGCTTTATATTAATAAACTCTTCTCATAAATTATTGTTTTTAATGTTGAAGCAATGTAATTTCTTTTTATTGAGTTGAGACATCACACACACACACACACACACACACACACACACACACACACACACACACACGCGTAGTGTAGTGGTTAGCACGCTTGACTCACAATCGAGAGGGCCGGGTTCGAGTCCCGGTAAGCGGCGAGGCAAATGGGCAAGCCTCTTAATGTGTGGCCCCTGTTCACCTAGCAGTAAATAGGTACGGGATGTAACTCGAGGTGTTGTGGCCTCGCTTTCCCGGTGTGTGGAGTGTGTTGATGTGGTCTCAGTCCTACCCGAAGATCGGTCTATGAGCTCTGAGCTCGCTCCGTAATGGGGAAGACTGGCTGGGTGACCAGCAAGCGACCGAGGTGAATTACACACACACACACACACACACACACACACACACACACACACACACACATACACACACACACGAGATACATATACTACACCACATTATCATTATCGTTGTCACCTCAATCCAAACTAAAAATAAACACATATCACGTTATCTGTCTGTCTGTCTGTCTGTCTGTCTGTCTGTATGTATGTGTGTCTGTCTGTCTGTCCTCACCAATGTAGAGAGGAAAGCAATTTGTGTAAAGTTGAAGAGAAAAGACAGTTTTTACAATGATAATGCTCGATTTACCTTATCACACACACACACACACACACACACACACACACACACACACACACACACACACACACACACACACACACACACACACACACACACAGGAATCTACGTTTGGAAATTCACGATATAAATATATGACAAATTTACGAAAACACTAGTTCCCTCGTACAAATTATTACTTACAGTCAATTTATTTACCTTACCTTGTGTGGAGCTTCCTTCCTCCGACATTGGTGTGTGTGTGTGTGTGTGTGTGTGTGTGTGTGTGTGTGTGTGTGTGTGTGTGTGTGTGTGTGTGTGTGTGTGTGTGTGTGTGTGTGTGTTGCTGGTGGCTCTTTACACGCTCACATAACATACCTGAAAAAAAAAAAAATAATTAGGACTCAGATCACATGATAAAGAACACATTCATGAGAGAGAGAGAGAGAGAGAGAGAGAGAGAGAGAGAGAGAGAGAGAGAGAGAGAGAGAGAGAGAGAGAGAGAGAGAGAATTTCAATATTTTTAAAGTTGCTTGTTTTAAAATTGTGAGTTTTAAAATTGCTTCTTTTAAAATGTCTTGCCTTATAATTGCTTCTTTCTTTATTGCATGTAATTTTTTTGAGTGCGTTCTTTTGAAATTGTATGTTTTAATTAGGTTAGTGATTCAAGACACCACAACACAAGGATGCAATGCTCAGGGACCGCCGTGCGTGCTTTGGGGTCCGAGGGGTCTCCAAGCGCACGGGTTCGAATCCTGTCCATGGTCCGAGTATAGGTTGGGCTTCCTCACTCGGGGCAATGGTTTCCTAGCAGGTGGGCTTTGAGATAGGAGGTACCACAAAAATTATCCCCTTTAGCCCAGAAATTCCCGTGAAAAACCCATTTGGTATAGAAAAAAATGGAAAAAAAGAGATACATTGCGTCTTCATGGAGGTAAGCAAGTGTTTCCACAATACAAGAGTGTCAGTAACAGTTAGGTAAAAAAAAAAAAAAAATGTGGGTAATGTTAACACAATATTAGGACAAGAGTTAAAAGAAAGGTTATAAACGCAAGACAATGCCAGCAAGTGTGGTGTGAAAAAAAAGTAGACCAAATAAAGTTAATTGTTCCTACGTTATGTTGTCACAATTATTATACACACACACAAAAAAAAAAAAAAAATAAATAAATAAAATAAATAAATAAATATATAAAAGGAGTAATTTGTTGATACGAAGAATATAACTACAAAATCCTGGAAGAAAGAAAAAAAATTGCACAAATAAACTTAAAGATTCCTACATAATCTTGTCACATTTAGACACAAAAAATAAATAAGTAAATAAAACGAGTACTTTGCTGATTCGATAACTATTCCTACAAATGCTGAACGAAAGAAAAAAATATATATGTACATTTAACCCCTTCAATACCACGAGGCGTTTCCATATTCATTCTTCTTAGCTTCGGAAATTTATGTGGATGATTAAATAAGTAAATACTGTGACCATTAACCTTTAGACCTTTAGACCCTTCCTAATGTCAATAAAATGGTCTAATTGTGCACAAATCTCAAATGTTTACCAGTATTGAAGGCATTAAACACGAAAACCAGCAATATTTCCAATGTTATCACCACGACAAGAGAAAACGAAGACCGAAATAAAATAAGCAGATAATTTTCTGAAGTAAAACGTGAAGACAACAAGACTAACAAGAGAAAGACGAAAAGAGCAACACAAACACACCGAACAAAGGAACACCCAAGCTTGAATGTACGAAAGGTTAAAGGTGAATATGCGAAGGATTTCAGAAAGACGAGCTAAACACAGGAAGAGTTACATAAATACAAAAAAATATATATATATAAAAAAAGAATCAATGCAAGCCAACACCGCTGCTTATGTTACCGCCACATAAAGATATAGATTTTAAACAAAGGTCAAAACTGAGTAAGCCACGTGGATTTCTTAATAAGAGATAAAGAGGTTTCAAATTACGTAAAGAAAACGAAAAAAAAAAAATACAAATGCCCAGAAGAAAATCACACCGCTACTAATATTACCACCACGTGAAGAGAGAGAGAGAGAGAGAGAGAGAGAGAGAGAGAGAGAGAGAGACGGGAGAAGTTACACAATAAAAAATATAATGTAGGAGAGAGGTAAGAGAAAATAGAACGAGTAAAGGAACACCACTGCTAATATTACAGAGAAAGAAGGAAAAAAAAAAGTAAAAAATAGAAAGAAAAAAACTCACACCCAAATAAAGGAAACTAAAGGAGAAAAAAGAAACAATAAATTACAGCCACAAGAAGGAAAAGGAAGGAAAAAAAAAAAATAACAGCCACATGTAAGAAAAAAAGGGAAACTAAGTAAAAAGTAAGTTACAGGCAAACGAAGGAAAAGGAAGGAAAAAAAGAGGAAAAAGTAAGTTACAGCAACAAGAAAAAAAAAACAGGAGAAAAAAAAGGAAAAGTAAGAAGGAAAGGAAGGAGTAAAAATGGAAAAAAAATTAAGTCACAACCAAAATGAAGGAAAAGAAAGGAGTACAAAAGAAAAGGTAAGGAAAAGGAAGGAGAAAAAAGAGAAAAAAAGTAAGTTACAGGCAAATGAAGGAGAATATAGGGGAACAAGAGGAAATGTTATGTTAGTCACAGCTAAATGGAGGAGAAAGTTGTGAAAAAGTAACTTACACCCACATGAAGGAAAAGGAAGTAAAAAAGAGAGAAAAAAGTAATTTACAGCCGAATAAAAGAAAAGGAAGGTGAAAAAAAAAAAAAAAAATTACAGAAACGAAGAAAAAGGAGAAAAAAAACAGAAAAAGTAAGTCAAAGGTTTCTGTACAGCCAAATGAGGGAAAAGGAAGGAAAAAAAGAGAAAAAAGTAACAGCCAAATGAAAGAAAAGGAAGGTGAAAAAGATAAAAAAAAATTACAGAAACGAAGAAAAAGGAGAAAAAAAAAACAGAAAAAGTAAGTCAAAGTTTTCTATACAGCCAAATGAAGGAAAAGGAAGGAAAAAAAGAGAAAAAAAAATAACTTACAGACAAATGAAGAAAAGAAGGTGAAAAAGAGAAAAAATTACAGAAACGAAGAAAAAGGAGAAAAAAAACAGAAAAAGTAAGTCAAAGGTTTCTATACAGCCAAATGAACTAAAAAGAAAGAAAAAAAGAGAAAAAGTAACAGCCAATTGAAAGAAAAGGAAGGAAAAAAAGAGAAAAAAATTACAGAAACGAAGAAAAAGGAGAAAAAAAAACAGAAAAAGTAAGTCAAAGGTTTCTGTACAGCCAAATGAAGTAAAAGGAAAGAAAAAAAAGAAAAAAGTAACAGCCAAATGAAAGAAAAGGAAGGTGAAAAAAGAAAAAGTTACACAAACGAAAAAAAAAAAAAAAAAAAAGTCAAAGGTTTCTAATTAGGAGAGAAAGACGAGACTTGTTACAAAGAAGAGCGGGAAAACCACACACAGCAAAGTAACACACAGTTCAAGTCACCGCCACTGGACACACACGCCGCCGATCTCAGTGATAAGTGCGGCAAAACAAACTCGCCTCCCTCACGTCCTTCCTTCCTCTCTTCCGCTGTGGCGCTGGCGAGTGTCGTGCTGGAGGGAAGGCGAGGAAGCGGCGGGCAAGTCTTTCTACACCGCCACTTGCAACGCCAATAAGTGAACAATTATTTCTACAACAGTTATAGAGGAAAAAAAAATATGTATGAAAACAGTAACGAAAATACACATACATATTAACCTGTATATGAAGAGAGTGGGGAAAAGAATGATTGTGAATGATTTAATTAGAGAAGGAAGACAAAAATATATTAAATAAAGCAAAAATATGAACAAGTTTTTCTTCAACAAGTTACAGAAAAAAAATTACGAAAAACAGTAACGAAAATACAAATAAGAAAGATAAAACGTTAAAGGAAGAGTGGGAAAAAAAAAACCTCGCTAGTGAATGATTTAATTAGAGAAGGAAGACAAAAATACATTAAATAAGGCAGAAATATCAACAATTATTTCTTCAACTACAGTTACAGAGAAAAAAAAAATAATGAAAAAACAGTAACGAAAATAAACAAAAGAAAAAAATAAACCGCTAAATGAACAAAAAAAAAAAAAAAAAAAATTGGAAAAAATACACTAGTGAACAATTTAATTAGAGAACGAAGAAAAAGAAGAAAAAAAAATCCAATACAGGACAAAAATCAACAAATAAAAAAGAAATTGGAGTGAATGAACGATACCTTAAGACAAACAGAGCAAAACTTACACTAAAAAAAAAAAAAAAAACACTAAAGCAAAAAAAAAAAAAAAAACGTAGAAATAAATAAAAATAAACAAAGCACAACACGAAGAAAAAAAAAAAAAAAAAAGGCGGATGACAAAAACTAGAGGAAGAATTTAATAAGAGATAAAATGAATGAGAAACTTTACATAAAATAAACAAATAAATACGAACAGAGAGAAGAGGAGAGAGAATAAAGAAAGAAAGAAAGAAAGAAAGATAGAGAAAAGAAAGCAGCCACATTGAGCTAACTTTACATAAAAAAAATAGAGAGAGAGAGAGAAAGAAAGAGAGAGAGAGAGAGAGAGAGAGAGAGAGAGAGAGAGAGAGAGAGAGAGAGAGAGAGAGAAGAAATCAGCCACATCGAGCTAACTTTACATAAAATAAATAAATACATAAAGAAAAAAAGAAAGAAAGAAAGAAAGATAGAGGAAAACAATATTATCGAGCTAACATTAAATAAAATAACAAAAAAACAAAACAAATGAAAATAGAGAAAAGAGAACAGGAAATAGAGAACAAGGAATAATGAACAGAAGAGAGAATAGAAAACAGAACAAAGAATAAAGAACAGAGAATAGAGAACCGAGAAAAAAGAATAGAGAATAAAGAATAGAGAACAGAGAATAAAGAATAGAGAATAGAAAACAGACATTAAAGGAGAGAGAATAAATAATAGAGAACAGACAACAGAGAATAAAGAAGAGAGAACAGAGAATAGAGAATAAAGAAGAGAAACTAGAGAACAGAAGAGAGGATAAAGAACAGAGACTAGATAACAAAGAACATAGAACAAACAGAGAAACCACATCCACTTACCTTTACAAAAATAAAATCAGTAAATAAAACAAATAAATAAATAAATAAATAAATACAACACACCAGAGCGCCAACATACAACTAACATTAAACAAAATACACACGAAAAAAAAAAAAATAAATAAATCTATAAAATCCACTAGAGCAACAACATCTAACGTTATATAAGACAGAAAAATAAAATCAATAAATTCCACCACATAAAAAAAAATATATATATAATAAATCAATCAAAATCCACCAGAGCAACAACATCTAACTAACATCACCACCAAATTAAGGGAAAGTAAAAGGCGGAGGTCAATTCTGATGTCTGGGTTCCCTCGCCGCGCCGCTTCCTGCAGAACTGGCGCGGTAATCACCTCTCCAGCGCGGCTCACCTTTCCACCAATCCGCCGCCACGACCACGACACCTGATCACCGGGACCACTCCTCGCCAAACATTGCTTCACAGGATCCTCGATGGTGCTCTCTCTCTCTCTCTCTCTCTCTCTCTCTCTCTCTCTCTCTCTCTCTCTCTCTCTCTCTCTGTGTGTGTGTGTGTGTGTGTGTGTGTGTGTGTGTGTGTGTGTGTGTGTGTGTGTGTGTGTGTGTGTGTGTGTGTGTGTGTGTGTGTGTAAAGGTTGTATACTTGTCAACAACAACAACAAAAGCAACAAAAACACTATTATTATCATTATTTCTACTACTTCTACTATCTTCTACTAATGCTACTACTACTACTACTACTACTACTACTACTACTACTACTACTACTACTACTACTACTACTACTACTACTACTACTACTACTACTTCTACTACTACTACTAATAATAAAAATAGCACCAACAATAATAACAATAAGACTACTACTACTACTACTACTACTACTACTACTAATAATAATAATAATAATAATAATAATAATAATAATAATAATAATAATAATAATAATAATAATAATAATAATAATAATAATAATAATAATAATAATAATAATAATAAAAATTGTAATAAAAATCATTTGAGGAATATGGAGAGGCAAGGAAGAACGATAACAACTTAACCACACACACACACACACACACACACACACACACACACACACACACACACACACACACACACACACACACACACTGAGGAAAATATACATTGATTTATTTTATTTTTACTTTCGTCCCTAAATGTTTTTCTTGGAGTGGGAGGAGGTGTTGTCTCTCTGTGGTCTGCTTCACTTTCTCTCTTTTTACTTTGCTGAAATTTCCCGGTTACTTATCTTACGACTTCATTTCCCTCTCTCTCTCTCTCTCTCTCTCTCTCTCTCTCTCTCTCTCTCTCTCTCTCTCTCTCTATCAGTCATTATTTCTGTCTGTCGGTCTGTTTATCTTTCTTTTTTATAGGTGGATATATTATATAACAGTCTCTCTCTCTCTCTCTCTCTCTCTCTCTCTCTCTATTTATCTAAGAACCTCTCCATTTGTCTATCTATCTTACTATCTATTCATACCTCAGCCACACACACACACACACACACACACACACACACACACACACACACACACACACACACACACACACGTCAAACAAGCCATCCCTTGAGGAAGAGAAGCACGCTGCGGTCTTAGAACATCACCCTCGCCTCCCAACACACACATACAGCGTCGCCTTTACGGGTGTACGGTATCACACATCTAAAAATAGGGTTAGGGGAGGAGGAGGAGGAGGAGGAGGAGGAGGAGGAGGAGAAAAAATGATAAAAATAGGAGGACATATGGTTAGGAAATGTTTGAAAGGAGAGGTCTTATTATAATTAGTTGGAGGAGGAGGAGGAGGAGGAGGAGGAGGAGGAGGAGGAGGAGGAGGAGGAGGAGGAGGAATAATGCCAAAACCAACAACAAAAACAGCAACAAAAGCATATAAAAACAAGAAAAACAGGACAAAAACAACAAGATCAAGATGAAAAATTGACTAAAAAAGACAAAATGACACAAAATTCCACAACTGATATTGCTCTGATGAATAAATCTAAATAAAAATGAACAAAATATAAAAAAAAAACACACAACACACAATGAAACTGAAACAACACAAAGGAACGCAAAATGTATATATATATATATATATATATATATATATATATATATATATATATATATATATATATATATATATATATATAATAATAATAAGGAGAGATACTGCCCAACACTTACACATTACATCAAGAAGGAGAAGGAACAAGTAACAGAAGCAATGAGAAACAACACCCGTGAATACATCGCTCTAATATCTTTTTTACGACAGAAAATGATCACAAGCTCGGATCATGGACAAGTTTCTGCGTTCCATCGTGTCATGAGAGGAGTGGAGAAGATTAGACGCCAAGTAACTTCCCTGCGGCAAAACATGAGGCTGTGGCGTGTTGTATTCTTGCTTCCCTGTTAACTTACTGTCATGAGGAGCTTGGGAGAAGGTTTAGAGACACAGAAACATCCTCGTGGCAATGTATGAAGGAGCTGAGCCTTGTTGCTACATTGCTACCTGACTCATGAGAGAAAGAAAAGTGACAAGGTTGAGAGCAGATAAATTTTCCCTTGGTATGAGATGTATTGTTGAGACTTGTGTTCTTGCTATACTGTTCATATTTCACTGTCATTTTCTTTCTTCTACGTACTGTGAGAAGCTGACTAGTTTTCTGTACAAGAAGCAATAGCAGATTTGAGCCTCGAATTCTTACCAGCTTGCCATTTTGCTAATTTCCTTAACCTCTTCAATAGTGAGACGCATTTTTACCATGAATTTTGAGTATGATTAGACTATTTTATTGACACCAAGAAGGGTCTATGGAGGTCAGAAGATTAATGGCTAGTTTCTTCACTATTCGAATCCATAGATATGTTTCTCAAGCTGTATAAAAACTTCTAATAGTAAATAGAACGAATATGAAAATGCGTCATGATACTGAAATGGTTAAGAGAACTCATTTAATATTAGTTTTTAATTCCTATTGCATCGTTGGCTCTCTGTCATTCATTCTCAATACCTTGTTGAAAATAGAGTTAAAAATAAGGCACTACAAAGGCAACTATATAATACTTCAGTCCGACCCTTTGTGTGTTTATCCACTGGTACTTTGCTGTGATAATATTGTACCAGTGTGTTTATTTTGAAGCATATTTTGTCATCTGTCTTTTTAAGGGACGAAAAGCGACGGTAATTGTTTGTTCAGCCTTGCAACAGAAAAAGACATAAGCTGGAGGTAAAAGAGGCTAATCGTGCAGGTTTTTGTGACTGCACTACGCTAGCCAAAAAAATGTCAGGAAAAATTAAACGAGAAAAAAATAAAAGTTGGTCGAGGAAATTTTTGTGACTGTACATTTAGTCTAACACACAGATAGACATACATACAGAGAGACAGATAGATAGACATACATACATACATACATACAGACAGACAGACACACACACACACACACACACACACACACACACACACACACACACACACACACACACACACACACACACACATAAAGGTGTGGACTTTTAAATGAAACAAGGAAGGACTGGAAAAACCTTAGAAGAGACTAGAGAAGCAAAAAACAAAAGACTTAGACACAAAGAACTAAGCTAACCTAACCTAACTAACTCAACTCAACTCAACTCAACTCAACTCAACTCAACTCAACTCAACTCAACTCAACTCAACTCAACTCAACTCAACTCAACTCAACTCAACTTAACTTAACCTAACCTAACCTAACCTAGCGTAGCCTAGCCTAGCCCACACACACACACACACACACACACACACACACACACACACACACACACACACACACACACACACACAAATCAGACGAAAGAAAAAAATAACCTCAATCATTTTCATAATTGTCATTGAAACATGAAAACTCGCCACGCCCTTTGCTCCAGAGAGAGAGAGAGAGAGAGAGAGAGAGAGAGAGAGAGAGAGAGAGAGAGAGAGAGAGAGAGAGAGAGAGAGAGAGAGAGAGAGAGAGAGAGAGAGAGAGAGAGAGAGAGAGAAATGAAAGAGGAGATATCACCGCCTGACTGGGTTACCTCCAAACTAGACACAATCTCGGAACTTCATTGACGAGGGCGCGGCGGAGTCGAGGCGAGGAGGGCAGAGAAAGTGGCGTGGTTGGAGTGGCCTTATACAGTGCAGCGGTGGACGGCGACACCAACACAATGGGAGGCTGCCCACCATCCCGGCCCAAACACACCTAGGAATGCGCCTCCAGAACACAACACTTGCTAGATTCTGTCTCATTTCATTAACGCCTTCAGTACTGGGACGCATTTTTTACCATGAGTTTTAGGCACGATTACTCTATCTATACTAAGAAGGGTCTATGCCAACCTGCCCAAACAAAACACACCTAGGAATGCGCCTCCAGAACATAACACTTGCCAGATTCTATTCCCTCCTCCTCATTTCATTAATGCCTTCAGTATTGGGACGCTTTTGGGTACGATTAGACGATTCTATTTACATTAGGAAAAATCTATGTCAACCTGACCCAAAACACACACAGCACTTGCAAGATCCTGCTTCCTCTTTCTCTTTTCATTAATTCCTTCAGCACTGGGATGCATTTTCCACCATGAGTTTTGGGTGTGATTAGACGATTTTATTTACATTAGGAAGGGTCTATGGAGGTCAGAAGCTTAACAGTCAGTCTTCACTATTTTAACCGCCACATAAGTTTCTGAATTACATAATGTCGGCAAATAGTAACCAGAGTGACTGAAAACACGTCATGGTACTGAAGGGGAAGCGACTCTAAGGCCCCGTATTCAGAAACGCTTTGATCTCTCACTACGACTATTTTCAAAGGTCCTAGTTGAAGATACACATGTTTCTAAGAGTAGTTTTATGGTTCTGGCGATGGATTAGCGAGATTTCTAGTTTACCATCTGGAGAAACTGTCTTGAAAACCCTGCTAGTTGTCTAAGGGGACTTGAAAAATTTTCGTGGTGAGAGAGCAAAAAACGTTTCTGAATATGGCCGCAAGAAACCAGAATGTATGAAAATGAGAGGTTACAGAAAATAATTAGACGTATCGATTTCCATGTATCTCCTCACCCATATATTTGCCTAATCTTCTTTTAAACTCCCTATCAACTCGTCACTAGCAACATTACTTACTCATACAAGAGAGCACAGGGCCATAAGAGCACAACAAAACAAGGCAAGCTGCGAGAAACCAGCAGTCTCTATATAACAAATCTACCTATCTCTACCACCACCCTTATTCATCTGTCTAATCTTTAAAGCTCTGTATTGACTCGGCACTAACAACCTGCCCACTCTAC
>NC_059293.1:575000-577500 GCF_017591435.1 Portunus trituberculatus
CAGGACTTACTGGTGTTGATCTAATAGCGTATTGGTGGCGTTCCTCATGCTGTGCTGTCAATAACCATGAGGTCCCTTAAGGTGTATTATGATGCGAAACAGTGACGACACTTCCTCTTATCATTATTCAGGCGCTGTCACAAGTCGAGTAACATTCAACGCTCGCTTCCACTGTGCTTTGTGTTTTCCCTCAATCTTAACCTATTCAATACTGAGACGCATTTTGATCATGATTTTGGGCGTGATTAGACGATTTCTATTTGCATTAGGAAGGGTCTATGGAGGTCAGAAGATTAATAGCCAGTCTTTATATTTTTATCGCCACATAAATTTCTGAAGCTGTAAAAATTCGCCAAGTAGTAACCCGAATGAATATGAAAACGTGTCCTGTTGATGATGAGATAAAATCCTCTGATCCTTTGACACTAACTCTTTACGACAACAAGTAACTGGCCGATTCGTAACGGAGTGAGGATCAAGAGGCCAAACAAAGAGCTGGAAACTCGTGTGTGCACTCAGGTAGGAAGTCTTAAACCAAATACATTGCATGAGTTATATTTGAGTGGTTATTCTAGCAACGCACGATGAATAAAAAAAACAATGAAAGTATGTCAGAACTCTTATACAGAAAGCTCATTGCAGAAACAACTATTTGGAAGAGACACAAACAAGGACGAAATTAAAATAAATCTACATGACTTTTTATACAAAGGAAATGAGGAAAACGGGTACATAAAAAAAAAAGAACATAGACGACAATATAATCTTTTCGTAAGGTAACAATACAAATCTATTCTGATATATGTGAGGTAAAGGACTGGCAACTAAGTGGGTATTTTTTTCCACTTTTATGTCAGCTTTCCCCACTTACGTACATAATAGAACATACACACCAATGCAGTAATCTTTCTCGTAAGGTGACAATATATAAGTGAGCCTTTTTTTCCTAATATATATATTTTTTTACCCTTGGTAGTTCTCCCTCTTACATAAATAAAAAAAAAAATGGATCTGACATATGTGAACAAAATAGTCAGTCAATCAATCATTTTATTTCAACACCCCAGGCGTTTTCTTCTCTCTCTCTCTCTCTCTCTCTCTCTCTCTCTCTCTCTCTCTCTCTCTCTCTCTCTCTGTGTGCATTTTCTTTCCTTCACTGTCTCTCACTGGACTCAGAATAAGAAATTTTACCAAGTCGAGGCTTGAATGAGGAAATACTTGTGACGTAGTTAGTGAATTAATATTGTATGATGGTATATGTGAGGGTTGTCTGTCTGTCTGTCTGTCTCTCTCTCTCTCTCTCTCTCTCTCTCTCTCTCTCTCTCTCTCTCTCTCTCTCTCTCTCTCTCTCTCTCTTAGTTTCAGCAATGTGTTATGCCTTACTACTGCAAAAGCCGCCTCCACCACAACCACTACCACCACCGCCACAGCCTTTTAGCGAACTTTCCTGATTCAATTTTCAAAGCAAAACTCAAATCAGCGTTAATTTGTTTTCTTTTGATCAAATTCGCCGCCACTCGAAAACTTTAGCGCAGATGCCTCGCCGCGATGGCCAGGAATGTATGAGATCTGCATATCATTGTCACAGAAGGGAATGAGTTTGGAGGGAGATTGCAAATGGCGCTCATATATCTTTCCACTTGACGGTATGGCGATTTTTCAACGTTCACTGAGAGGCGGCTGACCGGTGGATTGTAGTGGTGTTGGTGTGACTAGCTCGTCTCAGTAACTGGTCCCTTCTTATCTTCCTTATACACAGTGTTCAGTGAGCAATGTGTGACTGGTTCCTCCCAAACTCCCCATCTATCTTTTTACTCCCACTGGTCCTTCCTTATCTATCTATACAGTGTCCAGCGAGGAAAGTGCGACTGGTTCCTCTCAAACTCCCCAGCCATCTTGTTACTCCCACTAGTTCTTCATTATCTATCTATACAGTGTCCGGTGAGGAGATGCACGTACTCACAGGAATGCAAGAGTGAGTCATTGTGTATATGTGTCTGTCAATAAGGAGCTTTAACGTATTCAGTACTGAGACGCATTTTTGCCATAGTTTTGGGTAAGATTAGATGACTTTATTTACATTAGGAAGGGTCTATGGAGGTTAGAAGAATAATGGCCAGAGTCTTCACTATTTGAATCCCCCATAAGATTCTTCAGCTGTATAACATCACCAGATAATAAGCAAAATAAATATGAAAAGTGTCCTGCTACTGAAGATGTTTAAAAGAAGATCAGATAGATGGAATTAAGTAGCTTTGTTCATACAGGGACTGCCACGTGTAGCCCTGACAGACTTGAAGCTTCCTCATTTTTTTTTTTTTTTATGTTCCTATACAGTCATCAGTATTAGTGGTATTCATGTCTCTATTATGTTTACCGCTTAACATGTCTTCATTGTGTGTGTAACTTTCTACTCTCTTGTTCCATTTCTCTTTCTATTTTGTGTCATTTTCCTTCTTTTCTCTTATGATTTTTTGTTCTCATATCTTTTCTCTCTCTC
>NC_059293.1:585000-607500 GCF_017591435.1 Portunus trituberculatus
CCTTGATAACTGAATGGAACGATAAACAAGTGAATCAATACCTGCCCTAACCTTACCTAACCTAACCTAACCTAACCTGACTTTAAACTAACCTAACCTAACTTAACCTAACCTAACCAAACCTAATCGACATAAACAAACAGGCAAATATCCACCTAGTATTCATAACAGACACTATGTATATATCTGTAAT
This sequence comes from Portunus trituberculatus, assembly GCF_017591435.1. Taxonomy (NCBI): domain Eukaryota; kingdom Metazoa; phylum Arthropoda; class Malacostraca; order Decapoda; family Portunidae; genus Portunus; species Portunus trituberculatus. Next base: position 585,194 of record NC_059293.1, read on the forward strand.
TCTCCCCATGCGCCTCTCTCTCTCTCTCTCTCTCTCTCTCTCTCTCTCTCTCTCTCTCTCTCTCTCTCTCTCTCTCAGCTTCATGACAGCAGCGTTTCTGTATGATGGCCGATCAATCAACTCTCCCTCCCTCTCCCTTCCAGCCTCTCCCAGCCTCACTCTTCCTCCCCACCTCAGTGTGACTCACCGCCTTATCTCATGCGCATCTGTGGTGATGGTGGTGGTGGTGGTGGTGGTGGGTGGTGGTCTCAGCAAGGCCTACCAGCTTCTTGCCCATAAAAGGGATTCCCTGTCGATTCTGTATGTACACCACCACACCACACCACCCACTTCATCACCGCCCACTCATCGTCCGCCCACCCACCCGTCATGCCGCCCACCCACCCAACCAACCACTCTTCCTTCGCCCTTTTCTTCTTCCTCCTCCTCCTCCTCCTCCTCTCCTTCTTCCTCCTCCTTCTCCTCCTCCTACTACTACTACTACTACTACTACTACTACTACTACTACTACTGCTGCTGCTGCTGCTGCTTTTGATATCACTATTGCTACTACTGTCGTCAACACTACTGCTACTACTACTACTACTACTACTACTACAAACACTACTATCAATATCTCTCCTACATCGCCACTATTAACAACGGTACCATCACTTATTCTTCTCTTCACTGCCTCTACCACCACCATCACCGTCATAGCCATTACCACTGCCAACATCACCATATCCACACTGTATCTACGTATACCCTGCCATATAAATAACAACAGCCATATATTACAGCTTTCCCTTCCTTTGTTGCTATAAATGCCTTGGTTTCCTTTCATAACTGGTTAGTATTTGCTCTCTCACCATCACTGCTTTCCAAAGAGTTTAGTTAAAGATACGCGTGTTTTTTACAGTATTTTTTTTTTTTTTTTTTTTTTTAGGTTTCTGGTGATGGATTAGGAATGTTTTTAGTTTATTTAAGAGAAAATGTCTTGAGAATTCGGCTACTTGTCTCTGTGGTCTTGGAAAATTGTCGTGGTGAGAGTAAGGCGTTTCTGAATATGGGCGAATACCACACACACACACACACACACACACACACACACACACACACACACACACACACACACACACACACACATATACATGCTCTCTCTCTTTAGAAACACTAGTTGAGTAAGTGTTTTCTTTATCTTATTGTGTGGTTAGTTTTGTTTCAACATTTTATTGTATTGAACCTAAACAATCAGGACCTAAAAATCTACTAACACCATCACTGCCACCACCACCACCACCACCATCACCACCATCATCAACTGCTGAACCCAACCTACTGTCTTACCTTCCCACGGTAGCACAACATCACCACCACCACCACCACCACCACGATCATCACCACCAAACCTCAACTGCCACCCACCTAAACACTCACACTGACACACCAATCCACATCCACTACCACCACCACCACCGCCACCATTGCACCATCGAGGCCGTCACTGCCCGTATGTATATCGACACCAGTGGCACGTCGATCAGACATCAATTGAGTTATCTGCGGCGGAGTAACAAGGGCAAGAGGTCACGAGGGAGAAGGAAAGTGCTACCTCTCCCACCACGAAACGCCAACGAGCCACATACGTACTAAGTATCACCACCAGCATTAGTAGATTAAGGGAGTATATATTGGTGATTTCTCTTCATTTTTTTTTTTTTTTTGTCGTTTTCGTTTCATATTGTGATTGAACTTTTTCTGATTTATTATTTTGTTTCTCTCGCTTATTTATTCATTTATTTATTATTTATTTTCCTTCTTCATCTCACAGCTAAATTTTTATTACCATACACTTCCATTTTTTCTTCCCGACTTGACAACTATATATTTTTTTTTCACAACTTCATAACTTTTAACTTCTTTCCTTGCCTCATATTGTCATTTTTATCTCCATTTCATCACGTATCTCCTCGACTTTTTCCTTCCCTACTTAACAAACTTATTTTTCCTACGAAACTTCACAACTTTATAACTTCTTTCCTTACCTCATACTGCTATATTTATTTCCATTTCACAACATATCTCCTCAACTTCATAACTTAACTTCCCTACCTCCTCACAATCTAATTTTTCATCCCACTTCAATCTATAATTTACCTCCCCAACCTCACAACCTGGTTTCCCTCCCAATCTTCATGTAAAACAACCAACTTTCCTCCCTCTCACAACTGAACTTCCCTATCCAACCTCAAAGCTCAACATTCCTCCCCCACACCATTTGCACCCGTATTCAGAAGCCCCTTCCCCTGTCACTGCAATTTTCCAAGGCCACAGAGACAACTAGCCTGGTTCTCAAGACAGTTTATCCTTTAAACAAACCAGAAACCTTGTCAATCCATCACCAGAACCGTAAAAAACATCCTTAAAAATACGAGTATCTTCAACTGCAGCCTTTAGAAAGCAGTGATGGAGAGAGAGAGAGAGAGAGAGCAAAGCGTTTCAGAATAGGGACCTTAAACTTACCTTACTAGCTCACATAACTCCCGTCCTTACGTTACATTGAACCTTCCCACCGACTTCACCCCAATCATGCCTCCACATCACAATAACCTCCCTCTTGCTTATCTCCCCAACACGGACTCGGCAAGTAGTGGTATGAGAGGGAGCAACAAAAACCTATTGAACTGGGAGTGAAATTATAATACATTACAGACCACAAATCGTTATTCCTGCAGTGCTTAGTGAGGCGTGACGGAGGGGAAGGGGTGGAGCGAGAGAGAGCGAGAGAGAGTGGAGAGGAGGAGAAGGAGGAGGAGGAGGAGAGAGAGAGAGAGAGAGAGAGAGAGAGAGAGAGAGAGAGAGAGAGAGAGAGAGAGAGAGAGAGAGAGAGAGAGAGAGAGAGAGAGAGAGAGAGAGAGAGAGAGAGAGAGAGAGAGAGAGAGAGAGAGAGAGAGAGAGAGGGGGGGGGGAGGAAGAAGGACGTGGGTGAGAAGGGGCAGGGACTTGTAATGAGCTTGGCAGTCGCTGTGGAAGTCCTTGAGTTGTCCTTGTGGTAGTGAGTCAATGATTCCAAGTCTTTTACTTGTGGTCATTGGTGGAACATATTAGCGGACCAAGTTTTTGTATATATATATATATATATATATATATATATATATATATATATATATATATATATATATATATATATATTTTTTTTTTACATTTATAAGAAGAGATTGGTGAAGAGAATGAGATTATGGAGAGAGAGAGAGAGAGAGAGAGAGAGAGAGAGAGAGAGAGAGAGAGAGAGAGAGAGAGAGAGAGAGAGAGAGAGAGAGAGAGAGATACAAACCTTCTTTAAACCATTAAGGACACAAGGGACGTTATATCTATCACATATACTCTGTACCCATCACCACTATTCATATACCAACCTAATATTTCAAAGCTCCTTACTGATTATTATACGTGCAGTCTACCATAATAATCTTACCATCTTACTAACAAAATATTCCTTCTATAATTTCTCTTCGTTAAACTTCAATTATAAAGGAGAATGTCTAAGCTGGTGTTTGCTCGCCTTTTGTGTTCTTGTGTTATTAAAAGTCATGCAGTTATCTTACTTTCTTAGGTATGGGCAAAATATTTTTACTTCTATATTGTCTACGTGAAACTCCATTTAAAAAGAAAGATATTTATCCTTATATTTTCTCGTCCTTTGTATTCTTCTGTGTTGAAAGTCCTACAGTTATTTCACTATCTTAAGTATGGACAAAACATTCTTACTTCTATATTCTCTCTACATAAAACTTCAACTGTGAGGGAGAATATTTATGCTTCTATTTCCTCGTCCTTTGTGTTCGTCTATGCTGAAAGACTCGCAATAATTCCACTATCTTAGGTATGGACCAAACATTCTCACCTCCATCTCATCTACATCAGGCTTCAATTTCTGAGTGACAACACGTACATAGGCTGACATTTGCTCCTCCTCTGTGTTCATTAGTGCTGAAAATGACCAACATACAACCCGAAGAAGGAAGAAAAATACGAGACGGGAGTGAATGAGGTAATCTGGAGCTGGTAGTAGTAGTAGCGGTGGCGGTGGTGGTGGCGGTGGTGGCGATCGCTATCATAATAATAATGGAAAAAGAAAAATGTGGACAGGCGAGTCGCAATAAAAGGTAAAAGGCAGAGTGAAAAAAGGAGGCATAGTTATAAAGGGTAGCAGCAGCTGTCCAGATTGTCCTTTGTGTGACAGTGTAATAATGGAGAGGGAAGAATATGGAGAAATCTTACGTAATTATACCTGAGAGAGAGAGAGAGAGAGAGAGAGAGAGAGAGAGAGAGAGAGAGAGAGAGAGAGAGAGAGAGAGAGAGAGAGAGAGAGAGAGAGAGAGAGAGAGAGAGAGAGAGAGAGAGAGAGAGAGAGAGAGAGAGAGACAGACAGACAGACAGACAGACAGACAGACAGACAGACAGACAGACAGACAGACAGACAGACAGACAGCCAGACCAACCAGAGAGAGAGAGAGAGAGAGAGAGAGAGAGAGAGAGAGAGAGAGAGAGAGAGAGAGAGAGAGAGAGAGAGAGAGAGAGAGAGAGAGAGAGAGAGAGAGAGAGAGGAACTGTGACGGTTTAGCATATGAAAAACAGAATGTAGGAATGCAAGAAACTTTTATATCCATTACAAACAATAACAGCAGAATGGTGTGAAGAAAAAACCCAAACAGGAAGAAAAAAACAGAGAATAACAGCATCACTAACACTATAGAAGAACAATTACATGAAAAGTAAAAAAAAAAGAGAGAATATACACACCTTGCGGGACGCCTCACCTTATGAAGACTAGTGACCTTAACGATTACTATTACCTAATTTAACAAAAGAAATGGGACACGAGACACTATACATGAACAATTAGATCAGTAAAAAAAAAAAAAGATAATAACATAGAGAAAAAAAAAAAAAAAAACATCAAGGGTTTCAAGTCACCTACACACCTTGCGGGACGCCTCACCTTTGGAACACTATTATTATTATCTAATTTAACAAGAAAAATGACACAAAATGGAAAAAAAAGATAGACAAGTGGAAAAAAATATATATAAACATGATCTTCACGTGATTCAACCAAAGAAATAAGAAAATGAGAAAAAGAAATTGAAAAGGGAACAAGAGAAGACAACAGCACAGGTGAAATACATAAATAAAAATAAATAAATACAGGAATAAAATACATCCAACCAAAAATAATGAATAAAATACAAACTTTACATAACATCCTTAAAGAAATAAAAGAACAAAAAGAAAGAGGTAGAAAATTAAAGAAAAAAAAAGAGATTCAATAAAGTAAATAAGACACAAGGAGGAAAAAAAAAAAGGAGAGGAGTAAAAATAATAATAATAAACGTAGAACATACAAAAATAAATAAAACAGACACACTTTACACAACATCCCAATAGAAGCAAAGCAAGAAAAGGAAACATTAGAAAAAAAATAAAGAAAAAACAAAATAAATCACATAAAAAAGAAAGGAAAGCAAAAAAAAAATTGTAAAAAATCAATAAAATCGATAAACTTTACATAACATCCCAAAAAAGAAAAACAGGGACAAAAAAATAAAGGAGAATAAATAAATAAATAAATAAATAAACAGCAAGGGTTCCAAGTCACCTACACACCTTGCGGGACGCCAGAGCTTAGGAACACTGGCGACCTTAACGAGTATTGACACTCTGGTATTTACTTCTTGTACAGACTTGATATTTAACGACCTTCTCTCTCTCTCTCTCTCTCTCTCTCTCTCTCTCTCTCTCTCTCTCTCTCTCTCCTTTCTTCCGTTTATTTTGTCTGTCTGTCTGTCTGTCTGTCTGTCTCTCTCTCTCTCTCTCTCTCTCTCTCTCTCTCTCTCTCTCTCTCTCTCTCTCTCTCTCTCTCTCTCTCTCTCTCTCTCTCTCTCTCTCTCTCCTTTCTTCCGTTTAATTTGTGTCTGTCTGTCTGTCTGTCTGTCTGTCTGTCTCTCTCTCTCTCTCTCTCTCTCTCTCTCTCTCTCTCTCTCTCTCTCTCGTCCTTGGCCACCCATATTATCTTACATGTGAGACAAAAAAATAAAAAGAAATAATGAAAAAAATCCAATCTATGCAGAGAGAAAGTTAGGTAAAGGTTGCTGGAACACAAATAAACACGAACGAAGAACAAATTACAGTACATCTCGTTCTTAACTCCTTCAGAAACTCATGTGGGGTATTAAAATAGTGAAGACTCTGGCCATTAATCATTTAACCTCCATTGACGCTTCCTAATGTAAATAAAATCATCTAATCGTACCCCAAAATAAAAGTAAAAATATGTTTTGTAGGGATTAAAGAAAAGTAATAAAAAAGAAGAATTCATGTCAGGGAGAAAGTTATGTATGGCTGCGGAGTTACAGAGAAACACAGACCTAACCTCCCAAGATACAGTACACATCCCTGTTTGTGTGACTTAGTTCTACAAGGTTTTAAGGTGAAGGATGTGGAAAAGGGAAGGTGAAGGGACCAGGCTGATGGAAGATAGCAGCAGAGAAGAGAGATGTTGAGGGTAATGAGAAAGAGAATGGAAACCGAGTGAGTGACTAAATGCTGGGACACATTTTTACCTTGAGATATGCGAACGATTAGACCATTTTATTGACATTTAGGATGGGTGTATGGGGTCAGAAAATGAATGGCCCCTGTTTCACTATTTTAATCCCCCACATGAGTTTCTAAAGCTGTATAGAATCACCAAATAGTAAGCAGAGTGAATATAAAAACGCGTCATGGTACTGAAGGGGTTAATAATGAGAGATTGAAAGAATGTAATGACTAAAAGAAGGTAAAGGGACGAGGATGATGAAAGATAGGAACAGAGAGGGAAGATGTTGAGGGTAATGAGAAAAAGAGTAGGAAAACGAGTAAATAACTAACTGATGAAGAAAATAAAGCTTGGGAATGAGATTGATTAAATGTAAAGACTGAAAGAAAGTGAAGGGAGAAAAATTATAAAAGATCGCAAGAGAAAAGGAAAAATGAAGAGAGTAATGGGAAAAAATTGGGAAAACAAAGCAAATGACTATCTGGTGGAGAAAAAAAAATAAGAATGAGAAATTGAAAGAATATAATAACTGAAAGAAAGTGAAGGGAGAAGAAAGGTGAAAGATGATGATGGGAATGAAAAACAATGCAAAATCGAACGACTGATTGACTAATAGTGAAAATAAAGTTTAAGAATGAAAGACTGAATGAATATATACACCAAAAAAAAGAAAATAAACTAAATGCCTTCCCTCCCTCCTTCCTTCCTTCCTTCCTTCAAGACTGCCTGCCAAATTCATTAACTGACAGCCTGGTTGCCATTCCTGACTGCTTCACTAAAATAACTGACTGACTAACAAGCTAACTGACTGAATAACTGACTAACTAACTTACTGACTGACTGACTGATTGACTGACTAATTTACTGACGGACTGACTGGCTGGCTGGAAGTTGGGAGAGTAAAACGCGGAGTAGTGAGGGAGAATGTGAGAGCAGCAGAGCAGTAAGTTAGTTTACGAGCGACAAGAGTTAGAAGGGGAGGGAGTTTGCAGAATGGGGAGACGAGAAGGGTGGCAAGAGGCGTGGTACAGCCTGTGTGTGTGTGTGTGTGTGTGTGTGTGTGTGTGTGTGTGTGTGTGTGTGTGTGTGTGTGTGTGTGAGAGAGAGAGAGAGAGAGAGAGAGAGAGAGAGAGAGAGAGAGAGAGAGAGAGAGAGAGAGAGAGAGAGAGAGAGAGAGAGAGAGAGAGAGAAAAATCATAAAATGCAAAAACAACACAAGGAGAAGAATAAATGCAAAAATATACAAAATACATACAAAAAAATAAAATACACAGGAAATATAATAAAAAATACATATAAAAGAGAGCAAAGCAATAAATAAATAAATAAATAAATAAAAGGAAAGAAAGAGGACAATGTTGGAGTAATAGTAGTAGTAGTAGTAGTAGTAGTAGTAGTAGTAGTAGTAGTAGTAGTAGTAGTAGTAGTAATAAAAAAATTCAAATTAGGGATAAACTTCAAGAAATAAAATGGATAAAAAAAACATGAGAGAGAGAGAGAGAGAGAGAGAGAGAGAGAGAGAGAGAGAGAGAGAGAGAGAGAGAGAATGTCTAATGGTTCACTACAACCACAATAATTTCACTAGTGTTTCCTTTCCCAATTACGAGCCACCCATTAGTCTTATTGGCCCACCGCCCCCTCCCCCTCCCTACTCATCCCCTTCCCTCCCTCCCCCCTCTATGTCTCCCTCCCCAAGTTCCTTCCCATTTTATCTCTCTCTCTCTCTCTCTCTCTCTCTCTCTCTCTCTCTCTCTCTCTCTCTCTCTCCTCTCTGTTATCCTTCTGTGCTTCCTTCCTTCCTTCCTCACTCCCCCCCTTCCTTCTCTTCCATCATCATCACCAGCACTATCTCTTCTTTTTGTGCTTCTTCTACTACTTCTCCTCCCCCTTCTCATCCACCTATATCATGTAACCAGTTTAATTTATTTCTTTTCATACTGACACGCACGCACACACACACACACACACACACACACACACACACACACACACACACACACACACACACACACACACACTGTATATAAATAGAATACACGCTTCACTCTCATTACTGTCATCAATTATCATTATTATTATTATTATTATTATTATTATTATTACTATTATATTAAACATTATTATGATGATAATGTTGATAAAAATCGTAATAATAATAATAATAATGAGAGAGAGAGAGAGAGAGAGAGAGAGAGAGAGAGAGAGAGAGAGAGAGAGAGAGAGAGATGAAGAACACACCAGACAAAGACAAATGAGGGGATCGAAAGTATGAAGACCAAGCCTAAAATTCACAATAGGGACATTCGTAAATGGCAAACCTACATAAAGGAACACACAGTAAACAAATAAAAGAACAAAAAACAAAAAAAAATCACAGGAAGTAAGATCAGACCTGACAAAAATAAATAAATAAATAAATAAATAGATATATAAATAAAACAGGAAGAGACAAGACTCAAAAATTACCCTAAAGAAAATATCAACTCTGGCAAAGATACACACAAAAACAGACAGAAGAGTGACAAAGTAAGTAAAAATCACATCAGGCAATAGATTTACAAATACAAAACACCAAAAAACACACAATTCAACACAACGCAAGACAGAAACAAGCAAGAGCAAGGCGGTGAGGGAAGAAGCAAAACATTAATCCCTTCAGTACCATGACGCGTTTTCATATTCATTCTGCTTACTCTGGTGATTTTGTACAGCTTCACGAACTCATGTGGGGGATTAAGATAGTGAAGACTGCGGCCATTAATCTTCTGACCTCCATAGACCCTTCCTAATGTCAATAAAATAGTCTGATCGTCCGCAAATTTCAAGGTAAAAAACAAGAAAATATGTCCCAGTATTGAGGAGACACAGAAACTAACACTTAGCCATACATACACACACACACACACACACACACACACACACACACACACACACACACACACGTGGCGGCTTCTGTCCTCTATAAACCCTTCCTAATGTCAACAAAATACACAAATATCAAGGTAAAAATGTGTCCCAGTAATGAAGAGGATAAGAAAATAACACTTCCCTATACATACACACACGTTGCGCCTTCAGACCTCTATAAACCTTTCCAAATGTCAATAAAATAGTCTAACCGTACACAAATCTCAAATGTCTCAGTATTGAAGAGGCTGAGAAACTAACACTTCTCTATAAGTTGACACACGTGGGGGCTTATGTCCTCTATAAACCCTTCCTAATGTCAACAAATATATAAATAAATAAATAAGAAAATAAATAAAAATAAAAAGGTCTAATCGTGCACAAATCTCAAAGTAAAAATTGCGTCCCAGTAGTAAAGAGGCTAAGAAACCAACACTTCCGTATACGTAGACACACGTGGCGGCTGGGCAGAGACAGGGACATTACATTCCAGCGGCGTCCCGGAGTCTTCGCGCTTCGCCAACGTCAACTGTGCTCCTTCAAGTCGCAAATGACGAAAATATAGCAAGACGACGCCTGGCTTCCCGCATCACGCTGCACCTCCTCCACAAATTCAAGTCCCTACACACGGAAAACCCGAAGGAAACCCGCAGCGGAAGACGTGTTGGGTACGCCTTGAAGGATCAAAGCTCACCTCCCGCGGCGACCTGGACCCCGAGTGCTTCCTGCCTCAAGCCCTTTGACTGCCGTGGCTTCTCCTTCAGCTCAACAAAATGCTCCGATGCACGTTCACACACCACTTTCCAAAGACACTTCTAACTGGGGAGGGTGTCATTAAGTTGTTCAGTAGTTTAGGTTAGTTTAGTGTACCTGCTTTCATTTTTGCTGAATAGAATAGTTTGGTGTGAGTTTGGAGTACTAGTGGAAGACGTTATTGAGTTTTTAGTAGTGTAATGCATGGTAGTTTTATTTTGGGCTTGATGAAATGTTTTGGTGACAGTTAGGCTGTCACTGCCACAGACACCACAAAAAGCAAAGGGAGTGATTGAGTTGCTAAGTAGTTTGAGGCACTACAGTTTTGCCTTCGCTTGAAAATAATGGTCTGATGAATTGGGAATATTAATTTCAAGAATGATAAAGTATTTCAACTTGTTTTAGTACTTGCAGGGTTTTTTTTTCATCTGTAAAATCGTCTAAATTAAACAAAATATAATTCCTTGATTTACTGAGTATTTCCAACCGTTTTATTGCCTGTAATTATTTTTCCCTATTAGAGTCGTTTACAGTAAATCGAAACAAGTCTCATACCATCATTACGAGTCAAAGGTTTAGTACACACACACACACACACACACACACACACGGCCTTTCCTCCAGCCACAGCAGAGTTGGGACACGTTCCGGCGGACACAGGACGGAGGGAGTAATTGGGTTGCCAGACGGGACTCACACCGAGCGAAGTGACGCAGAACTCACGCGTCTCCAGTGACCAATGAGAGCTGCGACACCCACGTTACGCGCCTCGCTGCCCACAACCTTCACCAGGCAATGCGAGCGACGGTCCCAGCGCCCACTGTCTCACTCTTGCCTTTGCTGGTGGAAACTATTCTCAAACATTTCTACGCCGCCTCTCTACTAATTTCAAAAGGATTTAGTTGAAGTCATACGGGATTTTAGAAGATTTATTTCATGGTTTTAGTGATACGTTGAGAAGGTTTCTTCATTTTTAATTGTATAAATGGTATTGGTCTTTGAAAATAGTCATGGAGGTGAGAGCAAAGTGTTTGTATATAAGAGTTCATTAAGCAAAACTCTCACAACTTAACTTGTTGCCTCCACACTCCCTACTAAGAAACGTTCTCACTCTCTTTCCACACTCAGTTTTTCCCAAGTGTCCTCTGCTGTCAATTCCCAAGGCGCGTCTGTATTTTTGTTGCCCTAAGCCAGAATATCTATACTATAATTGGAAATCCTAAACTCGCAATTCGTTCGTAGGAGTTAATGGTGTATTGACGTACATATTCGTGATTGCAGTGTTGATTTAACTGTTTTCCTGCGTAACAATTTTTCCTATACTCACAAGGAAACGTTTAAAGACAACTGTTCATACTACAGTCTTAAAATGCTTAAAAAATAGTTCTGTAATATAAAAAAAATAAATGATTAACCCCCTATTCTCTTTTTATCTGTCTAACCATGCAACTGTTTTCTTCTCTCTCTCTCTCTCTCTCTCTCTCTCTCTCTCTCTCTCTCTCTCTCTCTCTCTCTCTCTTACAGTGGTTTGAATGTCACCAAAGTGTGGCAACAACAACAAAAGTATAACAGACTCGGCAAAAGTCACTGGAGTTTTCAGGGCCGTTTTAATGATTCTATTTTTTATTAATAGGCAAAATATACAAGAGAGACGGACTTCCCATATGTGTGGCCTTTCAAATCAGTCTTTATCAAAAAAAAATCGAGTCTCAGTTCCTCTTCATGCTTTTTCAAAATGTCAAGGCGCCTTACTGCAGCTCCCTTCAACAGAGCCTGATGAAAGTCACTGTTTTCAATGGTATTCTAATCATTCGTGACACTTAAACTAAAATCTTTAATCATCAATGGGAATCACGTTGCAAGAGGTAATTTTATCATGTGACTTTCGAAAATACTCAAATACGAGGCTCATTCGCACACTTTCAACAGGTTTTCAATATTTTCGTGGTACTTTAAACATTAATCATTAATTAAAAAAAAAAAAAAAAAAAAACTGATCTTCCTTGACCTTTGAAAATAGTCCCTGAGAGAACCCAGCAGCAAACAAACTTGGAATCTGGCACACACATGACAATATCAGGATTCTAGTGACACCTGAACCAGAATTATCAACCATCAATAAAGAAAATAAATAAAAAAGAACTCAAGAACTAAACTAATGTATGACCATCAATTTAATAGTAATCCCTAAAAGAAGTACACAAAAAAGTAAAGTAAATAAAGTGAGAAATTAAGGAAAAATGAACAAATCTTTCAACGATTAACGAGAACAAAAAAAAAAAACATGAAAACCCAATATTTTTCAAAGATGGGAAAACAAAACGAAAGAAAAAAGGAAAAAAAAAAGGGTCACTAAGTTGCCAGTCCCCTTGCAGGTCCGAGAGAGTTAACCCCTCCTCCTCCCCACCAAAAATAAAGGGATAAATGTCTTGAAACCTCCCTCTTAAATGAAGTCAAGACATAGGGAGATGGAAATACAGAAGCAAGCAGGGAGTTCCAGAGTTTACCAAAGAAAGACACGAATGATTAAGAGAACTAGTTAACTCTTGTATCAGAGTTGGACAGTATCCTTTTATGTAAGAGGGAAAACTGGAGGAGGGCAACAAAAAAATATAAAAAAAGACCAACTTAATCGCCAGTCCCCTTACAGTTCAACAAAGTCAACCGAAAGAGAGAGAAAAAAATGTCTTGAAACCTCCCTCTTAAATGAAGTCAAGTCATAGGAAGTTAGAAATACAGAAGCAGGTAGGGAGTTTCAGAGTTTACCCGAGAAAAGTATGAATGATCGAGAGTACTTGTTAACTTTTGCATTGGAGAATTGGACAAAGTAGAACTGAGAAGAAGAAGAAGAAAGCCTTGTGCAGCGAGGAAGGAAGGGAAGCATGTAGTTAGCAAAATCACTAACCATGGAAAACAGTCCCATAAACACCAAGCCTCATGAAAACCACCAAAAATCCTTACTGACCACTGAAAGAGAACCAAGACTCAAAGGAACCAAGGAACACACAACACAAGCTTCGGAGTCACACATGTCACAGGCTTGGTAAAGAGTGTTTGGGGCGGCGTTGAGTGTGTGATCAAGGACGTGGGCATTGGACGGGCATGCAGGAAAGTGGCGCAGTGTGGAGTCTCCGCCATGAATGCTAATGAGCCGCCTGGTGGTGACGCTATCGATGTCAGCGCCGCAGCCACACACACGCCGCCTGTCACCTAATTAAATACTTGGCGTCTCTCTGTGGCCTGATGACAAGCACCAGATATGAGAGAGAGAGAGAGAGAGAGAGAGAGAGAGAGAGAGAGAGAGAGAGAGAGAGAGAGAGAGAGAGAGAGAGAGAGAGAGAGAGAGAGAGAGAGAGAGAGTGTGTGTGTGTGTGTGTGTGTGTGTGTGTGTGTGTGTGTGTGTGTGTGTGTGTGTGTGTGTGTGTGTGTGTGTGTGTGTGTGTGTGTGTGTGTGTGTGTGTGTGTGTGTGTGTGTGTGTGTGTGTGTGTGTGTGTGTTTAGGAGGCAGTAGATGCATGCCGCTCACTAATCCTATCTCTTTAATTACTGTGAATGGCCCTCAACGTTTTCATTAAGTTCTAGTGTTGCTCCTCCTTAATTTTACTGCCTTACTATTTTTTCAAGCATTTTTTTTTTCGTTTTATTTATCTATTTTATTTATTATGATCATTATATATTTTTTTTCTTAGTTTTTAATTTAGTGGATGAGAATTAAGCAATTTTCTTCACACACACACACACACACACACACACACACACACACACACACACACACACACACACACACACACACATTAACAGATGGAAATGTAAATGAGAATAAAATGGAACTACATAAACTAAAGTGCATTTACTAAAATTCAACAATATATGGTTGAGTGACAATAAATTAATAAAGGAGAACAAAGGGCAGACATAAAAACAACAATTTAAACACACACACACACACACACACACACACACACACACACACACACACACACACACACACACACACACACACACCCCCAGCATCTTCCTCTCGCCCCCCTACCTCCCACACGCACCCAAACAACTGCCCTCCACCTCCTCTCGCCCCAGTACACACACCCATACGACCGGCACCCAACACACACACACACACACACACACACACACACACACACACACACACACACACATAACCGCCCCACATCTTCCTCTCGCCCCTAACACACACCAAACACCACCGTCCACACTCTCCTTTAGCCCCAACACACGCACAACCACATCCACATCCCTTGCTTGCCTCGTCCTCATCCCCACAAGAAGCTCCGCCACTCGCCAGCCATCCATCAAGCCAGTTTAAAAGTTTGCAGAGTTTGCGTCAAGCCGATAACTTTGAGCAGACTGCCGGACAAGACTCTTGCTGCCTGGGACAAACTGTTGCTGCCGCTTCACCAAACTATGCACGAGTAGTCTGCGCACCATTTTCTGAAACGCATCTGTTGGTACTTCGACTGCCTTCAGTATGGTGTAGTTAGAGGGCATCAGGCAAATTGCTCGAAGTCTCCTGTGCCTCGAAAAATTAATTCTTCGGTTATCAATTGGTCGAAGGGGAAACTGTTTGGAAAATAGTGGTTTAATGACAAATATCGAGAGTAAAACTAAAAATCTCTACAAAAATAATATACAAGAGCACAATTTCATTATTAATAGTTGGAGTGACGCGAGTTTTTAACGGTGTGCGTGGGAATCAAACCGTATATTAGCAACTTTTCTAACCGTTATTGGTTTATGATGCCTTTGAAATAAGATATCTGAAGTGACGAGGTTTTCTTAATCCTTTCAATACTAGGACACAATTTTACCTTGAGATTTGTATAAGATCAGACCATTTCGTTGACATTCCGAAGCGTTTATGGAGGTCAGAAAATTAGTGGCCACAATCTTCACTATTCTAACCCCCACATAAGTTTATGAAGCTGTATAAAATCACCAAATATTAACCAGAATGAATATGAGAACGCGTCGTGGTATTGAAGTGGTTAAATGTATTTTTTCACGGTTTCAGTAACAATTAAGAATATCCCTGTATAATCAACAACAGAGACAGTCTTGAGAACCTGGCTAATTATCTCTGTGGTTCTTGGAAAATAGTGGTGGTGAGCGAGCAGAGCGTTTGTCAATACAGGCAGTGGTCTTGGAGTGGTGAAAAGGTTGTGTTACTCTGTGTCTGTCATTCTGTAGCGCGCTGCATTACAGAGAGAGAGAGAGAGAGAGAGAGAGAGAGAGAGAGAGAGAGAGAGAGAGATAGGGTCAAGGTTGAGGAGCAGAAGGTGTGTTCAAGGGCGAGCAATACAAAGGTTAAGACGTCAGGTACTTGCTCTCTCTCTCTCTCTCTCTCTCTCTCTCTCTCTCTCTCTCTCTCTCTCTCTCTCTCTCTCTCTTGCTTTTACTTTCGTTGCTTCCACTGTTGGTCGCAAAAAAAAAGAAAAAAAAAATGTCGGAATCCATGACTGGTTTTCTCCCCGTCCCTCCCACACACACACACACACACACACACACACACACACACACACACACAACAATCTGCCCTAATGACTTTGATTTCTTACTCTTCTTTTTCTCACTTCCCAATTTCTCTTTACTCAATGCCCTCTCTCTCTCTCTCTCTCTCTCTCTCTCTCTCTCTCTCTCTCTCTCTCTCTCTCTCTCTCTCTCTCTCTCTCTCTCTCTCTCTCTCTCTCTCTCTCACTGCCTTACTCTGTCTCTCTCCCTGACACCTACCACTGCCTTTCTTCCTTACAAAAACCATAGCAAATGATAAGTACAGGAAGCAGGCACACTGACGGAGCGGCGGTGCGTGAGTGTGTGTGCGGAGCCGTGACCTGTAAGACCAGCGTAAGGGAGAAAGGGAGGAGGGAAGGAGGAAAAGAGGAGAATGAAAGAAGAAGGGAGAGGGAGGGACGGAAGGAAGGGAGAGGAAAAAGGGAGAGACGGACGGACCCAAAATCAGTAAGGAAAAAAAATGGAGGACTTGAGGAGGAGGAGGAGGAGGAGGAGGAGGAGGACGAGGAAGAGGAGGAGGAGGAGGAGGAGGAGGAGGAGGAGGAGGAGGAGGAGGAGGAGGAGAAGGAGGTTTCTGCTACGCTTCAGTAACCAGGACCTTGAACTCTCCAGCCAGTCCTTCCGGTCCAGGGGCGTGAAGAGTTTGTGGAGGAGGAGGAGGAGGAGGAGGAGGAGGAGCACTAGTTGTGGTTACTCTTTTTGCTATTATTGTATTTTGTATGCAACTCCCCTGGTAGTAGTAGTAGTAGTAGTAGTAGTAGTAGTAGTAGTAGTAGTAGTAGTAGTAGTAGTAGTAGTAGTAGTAGTAGTAGTAGTAGTAGTAGTAGTAGTAGTAGTAGTAGCTGCTTTATTTGTTGTTTACCTAGACAACAACAACAACAACAACAACAACAACAACAACAACAACAACATCAACAACAACAACAGTTCTACTACTACAACTACAACCTCCACCACCACCCTCACCACCACCACCACCAACATCAATAACAACACCACTCTCCAATTAAGAAAGAAAATTACACACACACACACACACACACACACACACACGAACGAAAACTCACAGTAATTCCTCTTCAGTAATAACAATTGCACTGGAGGTGACGGACAGGTGGATACAATTGGTGAGCCTGGCAGAGCACCGCAGTGAGCACCAGCCAGGGGGGTCTCCTCACACACGTACACAAGAGGTCACAAGTCGAAGCCTCTCCACTCACATGCACTGGCTTGTATTTCTCTCACTACCATTCACTGCATAACCTTCGCTTGTCACTATAGAACATAAGGACAAAGACGCTCCTTTCTGTTGTCGGTGGGTTATGAATCCTGTCACTTATTCAGCATCACTGTATCTAATCTATGACTAAAAAGCAGAAGGTTGGGTGAGGTCTGGAAGCTGTTGCAGGGATTAGCTTCTTTGATCAGCTGACACTTTCCTTACAAAACCTGATACGTTCTAAGGAGATCAGGGGATTCTATATAGAGAAAAGTGCTAACACGGGGAAATAAGGGATGTATGCTACTCGAAAACAGTTCCACACACAGTCCATATAGAGAAAAGTAGTAATAGGTGGAGTAAGGGATGTGTGCTACTCGAAAACAGCTTAACACAGATCATATAGAGAGAAGTGCTAACCAGTGGAAGTAGGTGGTGTAAGCCACACAAAAACAGCTTAACATAGTGGAAGCAAGAGGTGTGCAGTTTTCGACTAGTAAACATGACTGTACAGCCGACTTAACTAATCCAACGTGGAATTAAGACCAGCACTTGATAAAATGTCTGTCAGCACATCAATGGAACACAACTGAAGTACAAACAGCAGCAGACTGTTTGGCACTCGTAATTTTACCTACCATGATTCAGAATGGGAGACGTAGGATATCAAACACAAGAGATCCTTTCCCATTAACCTTCTTATGAGATGCAATTAAAGAAGAACTGAGGTGATGGAAAATTAAACGAGAGATGAAGCAGGCAGGTGGACAGTCATTGATAGGTGATGGAAGTACAAGGTAAGATAGTAAAGGCAAAGGTCCCCCCACCCCACCTACACAAAAGAGAAGGAAGGAATGAGAATATATGAGCTAGAAAATATACATAGAAAGGAGGACTGAGAGGTGACATATGGAAAAAGAAAAACAGGAAAGGTCACACGGAGAAGGTAGTGGTTGAACAAAAGATAGTAAATGTGAAGGTTTATCCTCACCCATCCACACAGATGAAAAAAGGGGAAAAAATGGAGAAGAGAGAATAAATAAATAAAAAAAAGGCAGTAAAAAGGTGACATATGAGGCTTAGTGTAAAATAGTGAAGACGAAGACTCTCCCGCCAACCTACTAAGAGAGAAAAAAAATAAAATAAACATAAAAAAAGAAAGGGAACGATAGATAAAAGAGGTTGAGAAAAAGAAAGCCATTGACAGATTGATGACAGTAAAATGTAAGATAGCCAAGACAAAGGCTCCTCCCCACCTACTTAAATGAAAAATAAGTATATGAAAAAAAAAATAGCAAGAAGGAAACGATAAATTAATGAAGGAGGCTAATCTTTTCAGTTCAATGACGCAGTTCTATATTCATTCTGCTTACTATTTGGTGATTTTATACAACTTCAGAAATTTATGTGGAGGGTTAAAACAGTGAAGACTATGGCCATTAATCTTCTGACCTCCACAGACCCTTCCTAAAGTAAATAAAATTGTCTAATCACACCCAAAACTCAAGGTAAAAATACGTCCCAGTACTGAAGGGGTTAAATGAAAGATAAGAACATGATGCATTTCCATATTCATTCTGCTTACTATTTGATGATTTTACACAGCTTCATAAACATATGTGGGGTTTACAAAAATTAAGGCTCTGGCCATTAATCTTATGACTCCACAGACCCTTCCTAATGTAAATAAAATCGTTTAATCACGACCAAACCCAAGGTAAAAATGCGTCCCAGTACTGAAGGGGTTAAATGAGAGATAAGGACATACAAAAGAAACAACACACACACACACACACACACACACACACACACACACACACATATATATATATATATATATATATATATATATATATATATATATATATATATATATATATATATATATATATATATATATATATATAAGAAAGAAGGAAATAATACATGAGTGAGGTTAAAGAAAGAGAAATTCATGGATGGTTGATGACAATAAAGTACAAGGTAGAAAATATGAAGGCTCCTCCCCACCCACTTATATGAAAGATAAGGACATGACCACAAAAAAAAAAAAAAAAAAAAAATAGAAGGAAGAAAACGAGATATGAAGGAAGTTAAAGATAGAGAAAGTCACGGATGGCTGATGACAATAAAGTACAAGATCAAACAAAATATGAAGGCTCCTCCCCACCCACCAAGACAGACACTGAAAAAAAGGAGAGAAGAGAGGAAGAGATGGGAGGTTAAGGATAAGATAAGGTCAAGGATTGGAGAGTACAACTAAGAATAATAAAGAACATGACTTCTCCCCACCCTCCTTGCCAAGTGGGGAGGTGTGGGGAGGGGGAGGGAGAGGAAGAAGAGAATGGAGGGCAAAGGTGATGGATGGTAGAGAAGGGAAGAACGTATTGGAGAAATGATGAGAGACAGACAACCAGAGAAAGAAGGGGGAGGAAAATGATGAGAAGAGAAAAAGAGAGAGAGATGATGAAGAAGGAAGAGGTAGGAGAAAAGCGGGGAGAAGGAAACTGGTAGAAGACAAAAAAACATGAGAAAGACAAAATAAATAACAAAAAAAAAAAAAATAGAACGATGGGAAAAAAAATGGAAAAAAATAAGAGACTAAGACGAAAAAAAGGGAAACAAATAGGATAAGGAAGAAATAAAAAGAGGATATCAAATAAAATGGAAGGTTTAGGTGATTTGAAGCAGTAAGAGGAACAGAAGAGAAGGAAGAAGAGAAGAGGTGAAGGAGGACGTAAGGAAGAAGAGGAAAAGAGACAATGGAGCAGGAAAGGATAAGAGAAGAGACAAAGAAGGAGGAAAGGAAGAAGAGGAAAGAGGTAATGGAGGATAGAAGGAAGAAGAGGAGAGGTGATAGAGGAGAGAAGGAAGAAAGAGAGGTGATAGAGGAGGAAAGGAAGAAGAGGAGAGGTAATAGAGGAGGAAAGAAAGAGAAAAGACAATGGAAGAGGAAAGGAAAGAGAAGAGAGGTGAAGGAGGAGGATATGAGGAGGGAGGAAGGGAGACTTGGAAAGGGAATGGGTGGAAGGTCAAGGGGTGAAGGAGGCGCGGCGCTCCACCCACCTCTGTGCCCTCCGTTCCTCGCCCTCCCACCGCGCCACTCACCTGGGGAAGAAAAAAAGTAAGGTTAGCAAAGTCCCGTCAAGCAGGTGAAGCAGGCGAGGCTCAGGCAGGTGAGTGGTGGACAGGTAAAGCTCAGGTGACTAACTAACACCTCACACTGACTCACCTGTGCTGGCCTTTACATTATTTAGTCTTATTCAACAAACATAGAGGGTAAATGGATACATAGATGGTAAATTGAACATGTAGTTACAGAAATATATTGATAAATGATAATAAACAATTGGGAAATATATATAAATGAGAAATGACAAAGTAAAGCAATGATACACGAGAACATCCAATAATTTGACTTGTATATAACTGAGAAAAAGGTAAATGTAGGTAAGTAATTACATTAATCATTAAAATATACAAAGATCAAATGAAATGAAATATATTACTTGACCTTTATTTACTTGATATTTTGTATGGTGTAGCTTTGTTATCGAAAGGCTACCACTAAATATACCAACAAAAATAATGAAAACACCAATAAATATATAATTATGAATATTTTCTTGAAATATATAATAAAAACCTCATTTTCTTTATTCCCCCTTCCTCCATCAACACTTTCCTTGGTATTTTGTATAGTGTAGCTTCATTATCGAGAGGCTACCACTGAATATACCAACAAAAATCATGAAAATATCAATAAATATATAATGATGAATATTACCGAGAAATATATAATAAACAACCGCATTTTCTTTATTCCTCCTTCCCCATCAACAATTTTCAGTGTGTGCCTTCATCAACGTAATGTCACATCAAACAATATCCACTAATGGCATCGTCAACAAAACTGTAGTAATTAAGGAACTTAATATTCATATTTTGGACATTATAATAACATTCATTGCTTCATCATAATTTGTCACTTCTGCTCTAATGATTTTGGCGAGAGAGCCTTCCAGGAAAACAACACCAAGAACGGAAAGACAGTTAATTTTCACCTTTTCTCACTTATATAAGACGATTTTTATTTCTATCCTTTTTTATTTCATTTTAAGAGATGAAACTATTTATAAGACAAACAACAGTAAAGAACAGCGAGAAAATAAACTGAGTGAACTATATGAGATAATAATGAACACAAATGTAATTCAACAATTCACACGGACAAAGTACATCTCAGGTAAATGTTTGTTCACACACAGTTGTATTAAAAACGCTTACCTCAAATAGAACTCTTTAAAAAGTAAAGTCATTATGATTTCCTACAAATAAATAAGGATATCAGTAACTTTTCACCAAATAATACAGCAAATCAACAAATTTTCCCACAAACAAATGTACACCAATAACTTTAGTCTCAGTAGTTACCATAAAAAAAATCATAAAACAAAAGTAAATTCACCAAAACAAAATCAAAAGGAATAAGTAATACATTTTATTCCGTAATATGAAAAAAAATAGTAACTTTTCCCAACACAAAATGGAGTCAAGTGTTGCAGAGTTCCTGGCGAGTCCCGTGGCACTAACTCACAACACAAACAATGTCAATCAAATCACTTTTCTCACACATAACAAAGAAAAAATATGAACACTTCCTTACATAAACAGGAAAAACATTCTACATTCCCACGCAACTCCACGACACACACACACACACACACACACACACACACACACACACACACACACACACACACACACACACACAAGACAGCTACACCAACAATAACAATTAATACTACTACTACTTCGACTACTACTATTATTAGTACTACTACTACCACTACTATTACTACTACTACTACTACTACTACTACTACTTTTATTACTACTACTACTACTACTACTACTACTACTACTACTACTACTACTACTACTACTACACCACCATCACTATCACTCAATCACGACCTTTTAGGAAAATAACATGAATAGCTCTCTCTCTCTCTCTCTCTCTCTCTCTCTCTCTCTCTCTCTCTCTCTCTCTCTCTATAACGGGGTGACCTGCAGGAGGCGGTGACGCAGCAGTGACCCACTTGAAGGACGCAACTGTTACTGCACCGAATCAAGAAAACGCCGCCGTGACCACCACGTGACACAACGCTGACCAGAAAGAGAGAGAGAGAGAGAGAGAGAGAGAGAGAGAGAGAGAGAGAGAGAGAGAGAGAGATTGTACCGTGTAGGGCTTATACATCAGAAAGGTTGTATAATATTATTATTATTATTATTATTATTATTATTATTATTATT
>NC_059293.1:625000-635000 GCF_017591435.1 Portunus trituberculatus
TTCTTCTATTTTTTTCTGTTCTCCGTAACTGAATCTAATTACCACAAACAACGAGAATGAATGCGAAGTATAAAATCACACTGCGTTTATCTTCTGATGTTGCTAATTAACCTAACTTAACCTAATGAAACCTATTTTGAATTTATCCATACACTTAATTGGAAAGCACTGACAGGATAAGACAAAATAAGCGATGATGAAAACCACAGTGAGGCGAAATAAGGAGAGGCAGTGGTAAGTCATCAAGGCGCAGGTGAAAGGTGAATAAAGCCAATCCAGAGTTTGTCAATATGTTTATGCACGTTTATATATTTTTTGAAGGAAATGTTCAGAAATGTGCAGTTTTATGAGAGATGAATGAAGTTTTTGTCTATCTATGATGTTATATTCTTAGTTAATCAAACCTAACGTAACCTACTTCCATTCGTTCATGCACGTTTTTCTTTTTTCTTTTTTTTTTTAAGGAGAAATGTTCAGAGGTGAGCAGTTTTATGAGAGATGAATGATGTTTTTGTCTGTCTACGATGTTATACTCTTAGTTAACCACACCTGACGTAACCTACTCCCATTAGTTTATGCACGTTAATATACATTCTTATTTATTTCATTCATTCATTTTACCTATTTTTTATTTGAAGGAGAAATGTTCAGAAATGTGCAGTTTTATGACAGAGATGAATGATGTTTTTGTCTATCTACGATGTTACTCTTACTTAACCACACCTAACGTGGCCTCCTTCCATTCATATATTTCCTTATTATTTTTAAGAATGAGGTGACTTAATGTGTTTGTCTGTCTATGATATTACTCTAATTTAACCAAACCTAACCTAACCTATTCTCTTTCATTAATCTATTTACTTATTTCTTATATTTTTTTCTCATCCACATATGCTTTTCTTTCTAATTCCTTTCCTTTTCTCCCAAACCGAATCTAATCACCATAAACAGATTACGAATAAGAATATGTCACGTTAAATTTCACTGCGTTTATCTTTTCCTGCCCTTGATGAACCTAACTTAACCTAATGTCACCTAAATCTATTTAATTCTCTTATTTACTTACATTTGCCTCCTGAATCTGGTGTTATTTGTTCTAATACCTTAACTTCATCGAACTCTGAGAACAAAGTATCGAAATGCAATAAAACTTTAATTACTAAGTGTGTGTGTGTGTGTGTGTGTGTGTGTGTGTGTGTGTGTGTGTGTGTGTGTGTGTGTGTGTGTGTGTGTGTGTGTGTGTGTGTGTGTGTGTGTGTGTGTGTGTGTGTGTGTGTGTGTGTGTGTCTAAACAGCCACATATCTCTACCATTAATTCTTATTTGCCGTTCTTATCAGGTACATTTCCTGCTTTCGACGGGTTTTGCTTCCTGGAATTGTGTCCGTGTTTGTCTGGCGGGGTTAAGGTTCACTGGCCTCCTCCTCCTCCTCCTCCTCCTCCTCCTCCTCCTCAACCTCCACCTCTACCTCCTCCTCCTCCTCTTCTTCCTCCTCCGTGCTTGACTTCTCTGCCTCTTTGACCTTGTTTGTCATTACACCTGCCAGTCGAGAGAAGGTAAATATCACATGGACCACAACAACAGGCTGGTCAGTGTGCAGTTTCTTGTAACGCACAGTATTGACAAACACTCGGCTTTCTAACTACGACTGATGACTTGCCTGTGTTTTCGAGTCTTTCTCTTGCTAATAATGTGCGAATCTTGCTGATAAGTCACTAAAACCGGAAGAAGAAGAATTAAAAGACGGGAAACCGTGCAAACTCAACTAGAGCAGTTTAGAATGTCGAGAAGGCCCGGTGTGGAAGTGTTTCAGAATTATGCCTCGTATTCTCAAACACCTCTGTGCTTCACCTTCACTATATCAGAAAGGCTTTATCTAAATTCAAATGAGTATTTTTTAAGGTGTTTTTACAAAAATGCGTTCCAGTACTGAAGAGTTAATCACTTCAGTGCGTCAGCTCCACTCTTTAAAAAGGCTTTATCTAAATTTACACGAGTTTCAAATGTGTTTTTATTTTTCTTGCCTTTATTTATTTATCTATTTTTTTTTTTTATTGTTCACGAAGCAGAGTGACAAGATTTCTGCATTATTAATTTCTTCCGTACTGGGACGCATTTTTTACTTTGAGTTTTGTGTATAACTAAACGATTTTATTTACATTACGAAGAGTCTATGGAAGTTAAAAGAATAATGGCCAGAGTCTTCACTATTTTAATCCCTCACATAAGTTATAAAATCACCAAATAATAACCAGAATGAATATAAAACGCGTCATGGTACTGAAGGGATTAACTGGAGGAACACTCATGAAAACTCCCCTAATCATCTCTGTGGCTTTGAAAAATAGTCGTGGTGAGAGAGCAAAGCGTTTCAGAATACTGCCCGATGAATATCAATGCAACACACACACACACACACACACACACACACACACACCAACGCCCTAACACCTATATACGTGGACGTTTACTTTCAGAGTTTGCCGAGGAGGAAGGAGGTCGTCTGCCGCTAATTGTTGTTTTCGTCTAATGTGAGACAAAAAAACCGTGATTAATTTACAGGGAACCGCCCAACAACACATCATCTGAGGGAGTGTTGTTGTCTCTCGCCAGCCTCAGCACCGTATTCCACAACGCTTTGCTCTCTTTCCACTACCATTTCCAGAGGCACAGAGATGATTAGCCGGGTTCTCTATAGTACTGCTGTCGCTAGTAATTTTGTTAATCTGTCACTAGAACCTTAAAAGCACCCTTAACTTTTTTTCAGTACAAGGACGCATTTTTACCACGAGTTTTGGGTATGATTAGATGATTTTATTTACATTAGGAAGGGTTTATGGTACGAAAGCAGGTAAAGAATACACAATAAAAAAAAAAACACAAGAGAATGGAAAGGTGAAGGATGTATGGATCTAAAATTGGAAAAATATGAAAAATGTGGATGAGATAGAGGGACAATAAAGGCAGAAGAATAGACGAAAGAGAAAAAAAAAAAATGTACATGTATAGGAGAAAGAGACAATAAACAACAGAAAGACAACAGAACTAAGAAAAGAAAAGAAAAACAGATATAAATAGATACAAAAAAAAAAGTAAGGCAAGATAAAATTTAAGTAAAAAAGAGAAACGATAAAAATAGGAATAGTATAAAAGAAAGAGAAAAAAATAAGGAGATGATAAGATTAGCAGATGTACAAATATAAATAAAAAACAATAGAAATAGAGAAAGAGGTTATAAAGTGGATACAAGTAAAAAGAATAAAAAAAGGATGATAAAAAAATAATAATAGAAAAGACACGGTAAAGGTAGGAATATGACAGAAAAGCAAGAAATTCAACTATAGAACGAAGGAGAAGAAAAAGAAAGCCCTTCTGTGGATGCGATGAGAAAACTGAGAACAACGAGGAGTGTATTGGCAAGTGATAGATCAATATGGTGATTTAGACACAGACACACACACAGACACACACACACACACACACACACACACACACACACACACACACACACACACACACAAACACACACACACACACACACTAAGGTCAAAGATCAAGACTTTAACCCCTTCAGTACCAGGACACGTCTCTATATTCCTTCTGATTACTATATGGTGATTTTATACAGCTTCAGAAACTTATGTTGGGATTAGAGTAGTGACGACTGACAATTAATCTTCTGACCTCCATTGACACTTCCTAATGGTACAGTAGAACCATGCATGCTTTGGGGTCCGAGGGATCTCCAAGCGCACAGGTTCGAATCCTCTCCACGGTCCGAGTGTAGGCTGGGCTTCCTCACTCGGGGCAACGGTTTCCTAGTGGGTGGGCTTTGAGACAGGAGGTACCCCAAAAAAGTATCCCCTTTAGCCCAGAAATTCCCGTGAAAAGCCCACATGGTATAAAAAAAAAAAACATCGAATCCTACCCAAAACCCAAGGTAACAAAGCGTCCCAGTACTGATGGAGTTAAAGATATTTATTCAAACAAAGCAGATGACATGTTATTAGTAGTCAAAATTGTCACGTTTTCACTATACGACACATGACACATCTTTCCTTAACTACTAACTACTCTTGGACTTTTTCCTCGTGCCATAGATAATGTAAAAATAAAATAAAATAAAATGCAATCCTTTTATCCAGAAAACCACAAAATCTCTCCTTTTCCATCCGGTTTTTTTTTTTTTTTTTTACCTGCAGACACTAATATAGTTTTTACACCATGTTGTTAGTGCTGTGAATTGATACACATCGCAATGGAAAACTTCAAATCCGAGTATTATCTGGAACTCCCTGCCTGCTTCTGTATCTCCAGCTTCTTTTGACTTGATTTCATTTACGAGGGTGAGAGATTCAAGACATTTATTTTTATTTTATTTTTTTTTATTATTTTATTTTATTTATTCATTTATTATCATTATCATTATTATTATTATTATTTTTTGCTAACTCTCTCGGACCTGCAATGGGACTGGTAGCTAAGTGGGCCTTTTTTTTTCGTTTTGTGTGGCCCTTTGCCAGCTTTTCCCTCTTATATATAACATAACAAGTAGACAGGCGAAGGACAAGACACAGCAGCAGTCAGGAGTGGAGACTGTAGCGAAGACTGGTGCAGGAGTCGGTGCTTGAGCCAGGTCAGTGGAAGCGACGGGCAGAAACCAGCAACACAGCAATATAGGTATTCACACACGTTTTGGTCTCTCACTAGGACTATTTTCCAAGACCACAAAGATGATTAGCGGGATTTTCAAGAGTGTTTCTCCACATAATACAGTAAAAATCTTGTCACTTTGCCTTTAAAACCATAAAAACACCTTAAAAAAACTCGTGTCAATGTTAAATCCCCATGAAATAGTGGAGGTAGGCACTGATGCGTTTCTGAATACGAGCCATAGACAGACACAGCTACCGCCACGACCAAGAAGACTAATAAGAGAACACGTTGCAATTAAATCTGATATATAACGCGCATCCATAACCTCCCACACAAAAAACAAATAATTAAAGCAGCATTCTGATCACCAACCTAGCAATCAAAATGTTGTAAGCCCAGTACTTTAACCCCGGCATAAGTAGAAGAGGAAGGAGGACAAACGATTAATGGTAGAAAGCCTGTGTAAGAAAGACTATAGTGGAGGTGGCGGTGTTTGATCAGCAGAAGCGACGGACGGGAATTAGTGACCCCGTGACATAAAGGTCCATATTTAGAAACACTTTGCTCTCTCACCACCACTATTTTTTCAAGGCCACAGTGATGAATAGCGGGGTTTTCAAGAGTGTTTTCTCCGGTTAACTCCATCAGTACCAGGACGAGTTTTCATATTTATTCAGCTTACTATTTGGCATTTTTCATACAGCTTCAGAAACATTAAAATAGTGAAGATTTGTGATCATTAATCTTCTGACCTCCATAGACCCTTCCTAGTGTCAATGAAATCGTCTAATCATACCCCAAATTCATGATAAAAATGCGTTCCAGTACTGAAGGGGTTGAAAATACAGAAATCTTGTCAATCTGCCTCTTGAACAGTAAACAAATTATAAACAAATAAATAAATAAAGGCAAAAAAAAATAAAAACACCTTTGAAACTTGTAAATTTCGATAAAGCCTTTTTAAAGAGTGGAGGTGACGCACAGAAGTGATTAACTCCTTCAGTATTTGAACGTATTTTTATCATTAACTTTTGGTGTGCTTAGACGATTTTATTGACATTAAGAAATGTTTATGGAGGTCAGAAGATTAAAGGAAAGAAAGCAGAACATGATTTAAGGACATTTAACCCCTTTGGTACTGAGACGCATTTTTACTACGAGTTTGGGGTATTATCAAATTATTTTATTGATATTAGGAAAGGTAAATGGAGGTCAGACGACTAATGGCCTCAGTCTTCACTATCTTAAACACCCACGTAAGTTTCTGAAGCTGTATAAAATCACCAAATAGTAACCAAAATGAATATAGAAACGCGTCATGGCACTGGAGGGGTTAAGAACACGAGCCTAAGACAGATAACGCATGGAGACGAATGAAGCTCGCGTCTGTACCAAGAAGTGTAATAAGAGGACATGGTGCCATTAAAAGTGATATAACGCACACCCACATCCCGACACACAAAAACAACTAATTAGACCTGCATTGTAATCACAGAGCAAACAATCACAACGGAGAGACTTAGGTAATTACTCCTTGGGTACGTCGTTGTTCACGCCACGCACCGCCGCCACCACACGACATGACGACCACCACGACCCACTGACTGACTGACTGACTGGCTCACTTCCTGGCTGGTTGGTTGGTTGGTTGGTTGGTTGGTTGGTTGGCTGGCTGGCTGGCTGGCTGACTGGCTGGCTGGCTGGCTGGCTGGCTAGTTGACTACCTGACTGACTGACTGGCTGACTGACTGACTGACGGACAACCTGACTGTCTGACTGACTGACTGACTGACTGACTGATCAACACACCACGCTGGCGGGATTAGTTATTTGTAGTGGAAAGGTATCAGGCAGCAAAAACTCAATAAATGAATCAAAAATCAATGAAATGAGTCTTTTTTTTTGTTTGTAAATATTCCCTTTTAGTGAGGCATTAATGGACACCACCGCAAAGATACTAAATGTCACGTATACTGCAAAATGTTTCAAGACAAAAATAAAAATAAAATAAATTAATTAAAAAAAATAATTAGCTTCCGTCAATCACACTTTTCCTTTCTTTTTACGTAACTCTTGACTTTAAACAGTGCACGAGTCTATATATTAATCCATATTCAATAAATAGCCATAAAATTTAACCCTTTCAGTACCATGACACGTTTCCATATTCACTCTGCTTACTATTTCGTGATTCTATACAGCTTCACAAACTTATGTGGGGGGATTAAAATAGTGAAGACTGTGGCTATTAATCTTGTGACCTCTATAGACCCTTCATAATGTCAATAAAATGGTCTAGTCGTACACAAATCTCAAGGTAAAAAATGTGTCCCGGTACTGAAGAGTTTAATGTTGTGTTATATTATTTCAAACAACTGTATATTGTTTAATCATTCCTCTGCTATTTGGTAATCTTTCCTTAATTACCAGTCACTCTAGGACATCATTATTTGCTCCACAGCCGCCTCCAAGCTTTAAGATGTGTAAAAACTGCATATCTTACTATTAATCCTCCCTATCTTGTACATGCTTATAAATATTTCAGGCATTGCTTCTGGTGATGTTATTTTTTTTTTTCATGTAAGCGAGGAAAGCTGGCTACGGGCAACATAGAATGAAAGAAAATGGCCCACTAAGTTGCCAGTCCCCTTGCACGTCCGAGAGAGTTACGTAGCCTGATAAAGATAATTTGTCTATGTATAAAGGGAGTCTAATCAACGATAAATTACTTTCATCATTATTCCCTGGTGATTTTTTGATGCGAGTCATTACCAAGAGGGGGTCTGCATTTTAAGTGTCTTTTTTACTTCTTAGGAATTGTTTGTGACCTTGAATATCGAACCGAACATGTTATAAAAGGAAAAGTTACATTGTAGCACCATTTTGACGTGGTCCCAAGACTGTCCACTTTAATTTACGACCACTGATGTTGTGAATAGTCAAGGAGGAAGAGGAAGAAAAAGAGGAAGAGGAAGAGAAGAAAGAGGAGGAAGAAGAAGAGGAAGAGGAAGAGGAGGAATACAAATAAACACAAAAAGGAAGAGGAAGAAAACGAGGAAGAGGAAAAGGAGGATGAATAGAAGGAAGAAGAGGAAGACTACAAATAAACACAAAAAAGAAGAGGAAGAGGAAGAGGAAGAGAAGGAAGAAGAAGAGGAAGAGGAGGAATGCAAATAAACACAAACGTACTTGAAGAAAGCGCAAAAAAGATAATGACATGAAAATAATGTTGTGAATTGTCAAGGTCACCAAAACACTAATCAAATATATGTGTCTCTTTGCCTATCTGAAAATTAACAAAGCGAGAGGAAAAATGTCACTTAGTCCGTCTATTTATCAGCCAGTCAGTAAATCTCTCTCTCTCTCTCTCTCTCTCTCTCTCTCTCTCTCTCTCTCTCTCTCTCTCTCTCTCTCAGGTCAGGCCATCCTTCACAGCCACAAAAGTACTAGTAGCTGTCAGAATCCTGCTTTAATAACTAGACGAGGCCCTTAATTGCTCCCGCTGACTCGCTCCAACTCTAATGACGGCGGTGTTGAAAAAAAAATAGAATGAATCTCCATATTACGCACACTTGGAATTGATACTGAAATTAAGCTGGGTCAGAATGCGACACGTGGGAAAAGGTGTTAGAGAGGTTATAGCTGAGGCAGGGACATAATACTCATATGCTCTATTGCGTGGCAGTCCGGAGGGTTAGATTACAAAACTCCTGGGTTGAATGAAGTGTTAAGGTGAATTAGACGATATGTTGGATAAAAATTAATAGTTAACGTCTTCAGTACTGGGGCACATTTTTACCTTGAGATCTGTGTGTACGAGTAGACCATTTTATCTACATTAGAAGGGTCTATAGAGGTCAGAAGATTAATGGCCACAGTCTTCACTATTTTAATCCCCACATAAGTTTCTGAAGCTGTATCAAGTCATCAAATAGTAAGCAGAATGAATATGGAAAACGCGTCATGGTACTGAAGGAGTTAAGGCGAACGGGTATTAGAGAAAGAATACATGTAAATTTGACAGCAAGACATAAATTTGCCGAACATAAGAGATCAAAAGTACGAAATTTCAGTTAAACGAGACGGGGGAGGCGAGGAAAGCAAGGTATGGATGGAATAACAAGGCCAGCGGGAGGGAAACAAAGACAAATACGTGACAAAAGACAAATATATATAAATGACCTGAAAGAGTTTGACAATATGACCAGATGATATAATTTTACTTTAGCCTGAGTTCCTTCTTATTCTTTATGCATATATCTCAATGAAAGGATAACAGAAGGGTTGCTGTACGAGTAACCCACTGAAACCCACTGTAACCCACTTATTGACACACTTACTAGAGAAACAGAGGCATGATACACTTGAATGATCCTCAGTTTGACAGTAAACATGTTAAATGATATAGCTCTGCTTTGTTTTGAGTTTCTCACCATTAACCCCTTCAGTACTTTGACGCATTTTTACCTTGAGTTTTGTGTATAATTAAAAGATTTTATTTACATTAGGATGAGTCTATGTAAGTTAAAAGAATAATGGCCAGTCTTCACTATCTTAATACCCACATAAGTTACTTAAGGTGTATAAAATCACGAAATAGTAACCAAACTGAATATAGAAACGCGTCATGGTACTGAATGGTTAATCATGCATATATATGAAAAGTAGGATTATAAAGACTATACTACAGGAGTCACCCACATTCTGATGGTCTTAGAAGAGATGAAAAGGAAAAATATATTCAAATGTTCACAAGTTTGACTGTAAAAATCTTAGATAATACAACTCTACTTTACCTACACTTATTTTTTTTACCAATATCTTAAATAATCCTTTCAGTATTAGGACGTATTTTTATCTGAAGTTTTGGGTATGACTGGACGATCTTATTGACATTATGAAGGGTCTATGGAGGTCAGAACATAAATGACCAGTCTTCACTATGTTAATCCCCACAAAAGTTCCTGAAGTTGTATAAAACCAAATACTAACAAAATGAATATGAAAACGCGTCACGGTACATAAGAGATTGATAGTAGAATAAATACAAACACTGAACCTCGTTACTCGCTTAGTGGAGGAATATCACACTCAAATATAGTACAGTTTAATATCAGAAGCGTTAGAAGACTCAGTTCAGTTTCAAGCTTGAGTGTCTTCCAACCCAAAATAGACTAATTTCAAAACTTTTCATTCACTTCGTCCTTCCATTCACTTACAAAACCTCGAGCTTCTCTCTAAGATTGATGTAACTTTCACTTAAGCAACTTTTCACATTATTATTCCTTATATTTTTGCTCATTTTTATACATTTCCTGCAAAAAAAAAAAAAAAAAAAAAAAAAA
>NC_059293.1:645000-665000 GCF_017591435.1 Portunus trituberculatus
TAACATTATTTGCCATCGACTCACATTCCTACTGCTACTACTACTACTACTACTACTACTACTACTACTACTACTACTACTACTACTACTACTACTACTACTACTACTACTACTACTACTACTACTACTACTACTACCACTCCTACTATTACTACTACTACTACTACTACTACTACTACTACTACTACTACTACTACTACTACTACTACTACTACTACTACTACTACTACTATTTCTACTACTACTAACTACTACTGCTACTACAATTACAACTGTTGCTACTACAACAACTCAACAACTACTACTACTTTTTCTTTTCATGTTAGAGGGGAGACTGGCCAAGAAAAACAAAAATTGAAGAAAAAAAAAGGCTCACTGGATTGCCAGTTATCCAAAAGTCAGGGACAAATGTCTTGAAATCTACTATTACAAATAACAATAATAATAATAATAATAATAATAAAATAATAATAATAATAGTAACAATATTAATAACACCACTATTACTACTACTACTACTACTACTACTACTACTACTACTATTACCTAATAAACAGCTGTGATTAGGTCTTTCACAACTATCAAATACCCTTCATTAGCTCCTTCCCTTCCAAGAACAATGTACAATAGTAGAAGATGGATAATTGTATCTCTCTCTCTCTCTCTCTCTCTCTCTCTCTCTCTCTCTCTCTCTCTCTGGTAATAAGGACACAGCGCCTCGTAAAACACGCGAGATTTACAACCTTAATATCTTTCCCTTCTCACAACTTGGGTTTCCTTCTTTCAGATCGTAAGTAAAAAAAAAAAAAAAGATAAAAAGGAAAACGAAAAGAAAAAAAGGAAAAACAATCTATCTCACATATATCTTTCCCACAATACAAGTACTTACCCTCCTGTCTGTCTGTCTGTCTGTCTGTCTGTGTCTGTCCGTCTGTCTGTGTGTTTATGTACAGTTGGGTCGATCTGTCCGTGTATTTGTTTGTCTTTCTGTTTTCTTTGTCGGTCTGTGTGTGTGTGTGTGTGTGTGTGTGTGTGTGTGTGTGTGTGTGTGTGTGTGTGTGTGTGTGTGTGTGTGTGTGTGTGTGTGTGTGTGTGTGTGTGTGTAAGTATGTTTGTTTCAGTACTGTTGTTAGTTTGTTGTTTTGTCTGTCTGTGTTTGTCTGTTTTTTTTGTTTTTTGTCTTATTTTCTGTTTGAATGGCTGTTTGTTGTCTGGTTGTGTCTATCTATCTATCTGTTTGTTTATCTATTTATCTATCTTTCTCTTTAAAAGTCTATCTATCAGAGTAATTCAATATGTATTTGCCTACCTATCTATTCACTTATCTATCTATCTATCTATCTATCTTTCCCTTTTATCTATCTACCTAAACACTTTTCTTTCTATCTATCTATGCCCTATCTATCTCCAGCCAGCGTTTCCCTTCCCATCATCCCCTACTACAACTATTCACCTATTTCTCTCCTTCACCCTTACACAACCTCTACATCACACTCACTGCCCCCTTCCTATTCCCCCACTCCCTCACATCCACCCACCCTCATCACCACCCAGCTTCACCATTCAGCCACATCACCACTGCTTGCACATTCCTCTGACTTACATCACCATTATCACCATCACCATCACTATTACTACCGCTTTTCACTTGTTCATTATTTTTGTGTGGTGGTGGTGGTGGTGGTGGTGGTGGTGGTGGTGGTATTAAGAAATTTATTATGTTTAATTTTATACTCTCTCTCTCTCTCTCTCTCTCTCTCTCTCTCTCTCTCTCTCTCTCTCTCTCTCTTATTTAGTTTATTTATATTTTCTTTTTCCTTTTTTTCTCTTCTCTTTCTCTCTCTCTTTCTCTCTCTCTCTCTCTCTCTCTCTCTCTCTCTCTCTCTCTCTTCGTATTTCCTGTCTTGCTTTCCTTTATTTATATTTTCTTTAAGACTGTTTTCTCTCTCTCTCTCTCTCTCTCTCTCTCTCTCTCTCTCTCTCTCTCTCTCTCAACTAGAACAACAACAGCCACCACCACCACCACCACCACCACCACCACTACTACAACAACAACAATCACCACAACACGCGCCGCACTCACCCCACACCGATAAAATTTTAATCTAGCTTGGGATGTGTTTCCTGCCTCCATTAGTGAGCTGTTGTCGTGCATACGTTATGGAGGCTGGTGGTGGTGGTGGTGGTGGTGGTGGTGGTGTGGTGGTGTGTAGTAGTAGTAGTAGTAGTAGTAGTAGCATTTGTGGTGGTGGTAAACAAGTAGTAGTAGTAGTAGTAGTAGTAGTAGTAGTAGCATTTGTGGTGGTGGTAGTAGTAAGTAGTACAGTAGTAGTAGTAGTAGTAGTAGTAGTAGTAGTAGTAGTAGTAGTAGAAACAATAGCAGTAATAGTAGCAGTAATAGTAGCAGTAATAGTAGCAGTAGCAGTAGCAGCAGCAGCAGCAGCAGCAGCAGCAGCACCACCACCACCACCACCACCACCAGCAGTAGCAGTAGCAGCAGTAATAGTAGCACCAAAATTGAAGCTGTGGTAGTAGTAAGGGCAGTGTTGATAGTCGTAACGGTGGTGGTGGTGTGGTGGTGGTTATGATTTCAATGGTGATAGTAGTGTTGGTGGTGGTGGTGGTGGTGGTGGTGGTGGTATGAGTCATCTGGCAAACAATCGAGGGTCTGGAGGCGAAGAGAGAGAACAAGGCGGTGGGAGTGAAACGCTGAACAAAAACTGGATTGACGCGTGGTGACAGGAGGAGGAGGAGGAGGAGGAGGAGGAGGAGGAGGAGGAGGAGGAGGAGGAGGAGGAGGAGGACGGGTGGCAATGACGTAGTAGGAATGACGGGAAGAGGGAGGGGAGGGGGGGAGAGAGACAATGAAAGAGGAGAGTGGGAAGGGAGGAGAGGAGGAGGAAAGCGGGTAGTGATGAGAGAGAGAGAGAGAGAGAGAGAGAGAGAGAGAGAGAGAGAGAGAGAGAGAGAGAGAGAGAGGGGTGTGGAGCACGGTGGAGGAAGTGTGTGTACGTGCTTAAATGTGTGTGTGTGTGTGTGTGTGTGTGTGTGTGTGTGTGTGTGTGTGTGTGTGTGTGTGTGTGTGTGTGTGTGATTATTTTCCTACATATGCAACTAAACTTTTCTCAACTGACCAAAAACTAAATAAATAAATAATATGAAACGATTGCAGTAAGGAGGGAATGATGTAGTAGTAGTAGTAGTAGTAGTAGTAGTAGTAGTAGTAGTAGTAGTAGTAGTAGTAGTAGTAGTAGTAGTAGTAGTAGTAGTAGTAGTAGTAGTAGTAGTAGTAGTAGTAGTAGTAGTAGTAGCTATAAAATTAATATGCTCGTTATCAAACCACACAACTCAAGACTTAAGCTTGTATTCTGAAACGCTTTCCTCTCTCACCATCACTGCTTTCCAAAGGCTCCAGATGAAGATACTCGTGTTTTTAAGGGTGTTTTTTGTGGTTCTGGTGATAGATTGGCAAGATTTCTAGTTTATTAAAAGGAGAAACTATTGAAAACTCGGCTAGTTGTCTCTGTAGCCTTGAAAAACAGTCCTGGCGAGATAATTAAGCGTTTTAAGGAGTATTTTTATGGTCCTGGTGATATTCAAAAAATTTCTAACTTATTAAAAGGAAAAACTGTCTTGAGAACTGTGGTCTTAGAAAATTGTCGTAGTGAGAGAGGAAGTCGTTTCTGAATACGGGCGTTGGTGAGGTGGAAGTGTGTGAGTGTGTGGAGGTAGAGAGAGAGGACGTGGCTTGGCGCAGGTGGATTGTGGGAGCGTGAACATGTGGACGAGGTGCACAGGTGTTTAGGTGACCTTGTGGTGGAAAGAGGAGGAGGAGGAGGAGGAGGAGGAGGAGGAGGAGGAGGAGGAGGAGGAGGAGGAAGTGTTGGTGGTTGAGAGGAAGGGAGGGAGAAAGGAAGGAGAAAAACATGACTTTGTTAGTAAACTGAAAAATATCTGAAGCTTTTACGAATAATTTAATGATAATTTGAGAGAGAGAGAGAGAGAGAGAGAGAGAGAGAGAGAGAGAGAGAGAGAGAGAGAGAGAGAGAGAGAGAGAGAGAGAGAGAGAGTCAACCAATCATCCATTTCTCTCTCTCTATCCCTCCTTTCCTTCTCCTCCTCCTCCCTCCACCTTTCAACCCATCAACCAAACCATTCACACACACACACACACACACACACACACACACACACACTCTCTCTCTCTCTCTCTCTCTCTCTCTCTCTCTCTCTCTCTCTCTCACACATGTTGACCCACAGAACACTCAACCTTGAAGCACAACGCCTGGAAAACCTAACAAAGCGTACAGGACCGTGTGGGGACGAGCGGGAGCAGGTCTGGATGTGCGGGGGCTGGCGGGCGAGAAGGAGCGGGAGGACGGGGAAAGCATGCTGAGGAAAGAAGGGAGAGCATGCAAGGGGAGGGAAGGAGCAGGGGGCAGGGAGAGAGGGAAGACAGAAGGAAGAGCGTGCGAGGGCGGGAGGGAAGCAGTGGGCGCGCGACGGCTTAGCATGGCTTGTATACTTAATTAGCGCCAATGAACTTCTACCTGAGCGCGCGTGAATGTGGAGAGCGGCGCTGGTTGGGGAAAGGTGTGTGTGTGTGTGTGTGTGTGTGTGTGTGTGTGTGTGTGTGTGTGTGTGTGTGTGTGTGTGTGTGTGTGTGTGTGTGTGTGTGTGTGTGTAATTTTAGTATATTGTAATATGCTGTACTGATTTTTGCTCTCTCAATATAACCGAGAGAGAGAGAGAGAGAGAGAGAGAGAGAGAGAGAGAGAGAGAGAGAGAGAGAGAGAGAGAGAGAGAGAGAGAGAGAGAGAGAGAGAGAGAGAGAGGTGGTGGTGGTGGTGGTGGTGGTGGTGGTGGTGGTGGTGGTGGTAATAATAAAGCTTGCCGATAAAATTGGAGGCGAGTTTCCTTTAAATTTGCGTGTTTTGTTGATAGAGAGAGAGAGAGAGAGAGAGAGAGAGAGAGAGAGAGACTATTGGTTATACAGTACTTTATTACCTATCCGTATGTAAACGCTCAAAATACTAATTATCTCTCTCTCTCTCTCTCTCTCTCTCTCTCTCTCTCTCTCTTAACACAGAGTTTGGGTTTCAGTTACGGGAAAACAATCGATTTGCCGCATAGTTGAAACATTCCCGAACCGAGGAGGAGGAGGAGGAGGTGGAGGGGGTGAGGAGGAGAAAGGGAAGGAGGGAGGGAGCCGCAGGGGATGAAAGACCGGTGCGTGTGTCGCCCTGGAAGCCTATACAGTGTTGGTGTGCCCCTGTGTTGGTGTTGAAGAGGCATTTTCTCGCTGCCTATAAGTGTATCAAGGGTTTTATGGGAATACTGAGGATAATAAGGCAGTTCTTTGCACCTAGGGATGGATTCTTAACCCCTTCAATACTGGGATGCATTTTTAACAAGATTCCTACGTTATTTATAGAAGAAACGCTCATGAGAACCTTGCTGATTGTCTATGTGGCATCTGAAATTAGTCGTGGTGAGGGAGCTAAGCGTTTCTGAATACGGGCTGGAATACCAATGATCGTCTCGGTTATCAATGCATTACCAAACCTGCCTGACTCTACCCTCTTTTAACGTGGCTTCCTCAGAATTCACCACAAATGATTATATACATTGCAGCACCACTATAACTTCATGACTTATTTCCGTCAGTGTTTCTTTCCTCTGCATTTTTCCAGCATCTATTCATCAAAAATCCATGGAAATACACTTCTGAACACTCAAATTTAAAGATTTATGTTGGTATGTTGTAATTCACCTCAAATATTGCAATACCACTATAACTTCTTCACTTATTTACGTCAGTGTTGTCTTTCATCTGCATTTTTCCAGTATCTATTCATTCAAAATCCATGACAATACAATTCTCAGTACTCAAATTTAAAAATGTATGTTGGTATGTTGTAATTCACTCCAAATAACAAAATGATTACCGTATATACGTACATTGCTACACCATTAAAACTCCATCTCTTATTTCTATCAGTAATCCTTCCTCTACACCTTTTCCAACATCCATTCATCAAAAACCGTGAAAAAACACTTCTTAACACTCAAATTTAAAGAAGTATGTTATGTTGTAATTCACCTCAAGTAACAAAATGATTATATACATTCCTTTACTATTAAAACTCCACTTATTTCTATCAGTGTTCCTTCCTCCACACTTTTTTCCACCATCTATTCATCAAAGACCATGAAAATACACTTCTTAACACTCAAATTTAAAGATGTTGGTATACTTCATTATGTAGTGCAGTCAAAGTTCCATCACAATTTTTCCTCGTGCTTTTCTTTTCCTTATTGCTTCCTTACAGCATTCCAAGCCATGTATCACTACTATATGACGGTGAAAATACACTTCCTACACACAAGCTTACAACATTTGGTATACCTGCTCATGCCTTTAAACCATTCAGTACTGGGACGCATTTATTT
The DNA here is from genome assembly GCF_017591435.1 of Portunus trituberculatus. Taxonomy (NCBI): domain Eukaryota; kingdom Metazoa; phylum Arthropoda; class Malacostraca; order Decapoda; family Portunidae; genus Portunus; species Portunus trituberculatus. Next base: position 651,454 of record NC_059293.1, read on the forward strand.
TCCTTAAAGTTTTGGGTGTGATTAGACAATCTTATTTACTTACATTAAGGAAGGGCCAGAGTCTTCGCTATTTTGATCTCCACATAAGTGTTTGAAGATGTAAGAAATCACCAAATAGTAAGCAGAATCAATATGAAAACGTGTCCTGGTACTGAATGGATTAAACTTCTATAACTCATGTTTGTATCAGTCTTTTCTCTCCTTCTGCTCTCCCTTACAGTATCTCAATCTCACTTCAATCCAATATATAAAAAAATAAGTAAATAAAATAGAATAATACGTCTCCTACTCAGTGCTACACATCAGAATTCATTCACGTATTCCCCAATCTTGCCTTGTTCATTTCCTTTCCCTTTCCGTTATCTTCTGTTAATTTCCTATGTTTTGTCTCTCCGCTGACTATTCCTTCCTGTTCGATGTTGAGAGACAGCAGGAATGTATGTATGTATGTACATGGAGCTACAGGTGAGTGTCAGAAGCTTCAGGTAAAGACACAGGAAGGCCGAAGAGATTAACGCATCAGCAACAACGCTCACACAATAGAGGGGAAAAAATATAAGAGATTGATGTGAGGTATTGAGAAAAAAGTTTGGGAGGAGGAGGAGGAGGAGGAGGAGGAGGAGGAGGAGGAGGAGGAGGAGGAGGAGGAGGAGGAGGAGGAGGAGCTGGGAAGACGGGAAGAGAAAGGGAGGGAGGGAGGGAGGGAGGGAGGGAGGGAGGGAGGGAGGAGGAGGTAAAGAAATAGGAAGAACAGGAAGAGGAGGAGGGACATGTATAATTCGTCATGCAGCAGCAGCAGCAGCAACAACAACAACAACAGCAGCAGCCAGCAGCAGCAACAGCAGGAACAACAACAGCAGTGGCGCAATCAGAAAAAAAAGAGAAAAAAGGAAATCCACAGATGATGTATCATAAAGAAAAATGTATTTTTCCTAAAGTAATTACTTCCTGAGCCGCGCCGCCCTGGGAGGCTCCCCCGCCACGCGTCCCGCTCCCTGCAGACCTTGACTTCGGCGGCGTGGCTTTCTCTCCTTCAGGAACACGTGGAGAGTCTTTACTGAGGTGGAACAAACCTTCGTGTCTTGAGGCTGGCGACTCCCATGACCTGTTGCCACACGCTGCCTTCACCAACGCGACAAAGGACGCCAAGATAACACTGACAGAAAGAAACATATAAAACATACAACATTTCTCGGCCCGCTGGGAGTGCCCGCGACCTCCGAACTCGGCGACAAGGGCGAAGAATCGATGAAACCTTCCATCCCTCTTCTCATTACCGGCCGATTTTTTATATATACTATATCAGAAGAATTCTTTGTCCTCTTCATCTTCAAGAGGAAACTGTTAGCAATGGTCCGAGGGGAGAGGAGAGTGGTTCCTGGAGTGGCGGGGCGAGGCAAAGGGGAGCGTGTATCATTCTCCAGAGTAATGAAGCTCACATTGATGATTTGTGTGATGGAGTCTGGTGGAGTTGTTTGAGTCGAGCTGGTGGTCAATAGAACCTTTAGACCGCCACTCCCTAACTCTCTTCTTACTGTCTGCATCATCTGTTCTCTTCTATACTTCCCTTCTTTTCTCTCATTATCCAACATGTATTCATATTCTCTTTCTTTCTCATTACCATATTCATTTTAAGACATGTCCTCCTAATGTTCTCTTGTCTATGGTCGCTGCAATCTTACACGGTTCCTTTTTCCTACTATTACTGTGGGCACCGTAATACCAATGTTTAAAATCGTCCTATTCTGCCCCACACATCACACGTTACCTCAAACCATAGCGACTTGAGTATGAATGTGTAGGGTTACAACACCAAAGCCAACGTCAGCACTATTGAATCTTATGTATGGTGCGTATTTGCTCACGTTTCCAGCACTAAGAGATAAGAGATGCATGAATTTGCAAAGACGACATAATGACAGTGGTGGTGGTAGTAGTAGTAGTAGTAGTAGTAGTAGTAGTAGTAGTAGTAGTAGTAGTAGTAGTAGTAGTAGTAGTAGTAGTAGTAATAATAATAATAATAATAATAATAATAATAATAATAATAATAATAATAATAATAATAATAATAATAATAATAATAATAATAATAATAATAATAATAATAATAATAATAATAATAATAATGATACTACTACTACTACTACTACTACTACTACTACTACTACTACTACTACTACTACTAATAATAATAATAATAATAATAATAATAACAATAATCAGTAAATCAATAAGGCAGTTGCTACATTATAAGCATACACTGGAGTTGGGTCGATGCTCAACACTAAGGTTAATTCAGAGAAGGAATCAACTTGAATGACACACAGATGAATCTTAGTCACCATCCGCTTCTAATATCGGTGCAGCTCCTAAGCCAGATGGACAGTGAGACGCAGGAATCCACAGCGAAGCACTTAACGACAACCACACACACAGATGCACATGAACACCAAGGACTAGGGTACACAATATTCACTTCCCAAACTCTAGCTCAGCCTTTTATTTATTTTCTTTTTAACTATGTGGGCTTTTCACGGGAATTTATGGGCTAAAGGAGGGATCTTTCTAGGTACCTCCAATCTGAAAGCCCATCCGCTAGGAAACCGTTGCCCAGAGTGAGGAAGCCCATCCTACACTCCAACCGTGGCCAGGATTCGAGCCCGTGCGCTTGAAGATCCCTCGGACCCCAAAGCACGCATGGTTCCACTGCACCACGGCGGCAGCAACAACAACCGTAGTAGTAGTGGTTAATTGAGGCTTTAAAATCACTCCATTCATTCTCTCCATCAACCTCTTCAAGTACCCCTGACGCGCTTCCATATTCACTCTGGTTACTATTTGGTGATTTTACACAGCTTCAAAAACTCACGTGGGGGGATTAAGATAATGAAGATTTTGGTCATTAATCTCCTGACTAATCGTACACAAATCTCAATGTGAAAATGCGTCCTAGTACTGAACAGGTTAAAACAAATCTGTTCACTTTCCGGCATTTCTAGCATGATTTCCCAAGTGAAGACAGTTTAATGGTCGTTTATAATTTCTAACCCGGCCTTACCCTGGACCAACTACCTTCAGCATTATCTATTTTTACCTGGTGCTGATCGGTGCGGGACGTGAAGGAGTGAGGCCTCGACAAGATCCACCACGGGGCTTGTACTTACCTGAAACAATGAGAGAAAAGTCACGTTAGAACATTGAAACAAAGTAAAAACACAGCTTCCAGACTCTAGATGAAAATAAGTGACATCTGAACTAGATTAAATAAAGGAATTGAGAGAGAGAGAGAGAGAGAGAGAGAGAGAGAGAGAGAGAGAGAGAGAGAGAGAGAGAGAGAGAGAGAGAGAGAGAGAGAGAGAGAGAGAGAGAGAGAGAGAGAGAGAGAGAGAGAGAGAGAGAGAGAGAGAGAGAGAATACTAAAGAGAAAAAAAAAATCATAGTTTCCCAACATTACAAAAATACAACTAAACAGTGAAGGGTATGGTAGAATTGGAAACCAGCACTGGAGATCACTGCCTTTAATTGAAGTACCCTAAAATCGCCGTGGTGCAGTGGAACCATGCGTGCGTTGGGGGTCCGAGGGGTCTCCCAGCTCACGGGTTCGAATCCTGTCCACGGTCCGAGTGTAGGTTAGGCTTCCTCACTCGGGACAACGGTTTCCTAGCGGGTGGGCTTTGAGATAGGAGGTACCACAAAAAGTATCTCCTTTAGCCCAGAAATTCCCGTGAAAAGCCCACTTGGTATAAATAAAAAAAAAAGGAGTCAAACATAACACACTTTCCTTCACCAAAATCCTGTCCACTCAAATTCAATTACTAGTCTAAGAAATAAGCTTTCAAACATCTTCCTTAAACACAAAACTTCTTATTCGTACAATGCAGGTGAGAAGAAAAGTTTAAATACACACCTATCTTTACACAATATTGCATATTCACAGAATGCAATGTGAAGAGTAAATTTTAATCCTTTCTAAAATATAATCTTGTCTTCTCAAACACAGCAGTCAGAGGAGGAAATTTTGAAGATGCTTAAGACACAACTCTGCTTATTCTGACAGGATGATACGTCAAAATATTGGTGAGAGTATAGTTGTGTGTTTGCTACAGTGACTACCACGTGTATATGCCTAACATATTACACTTCCGTTTATTTTCTTACGTTTGGATGTTCTTACCGGGCTTTTTGTCTCTCTCTGCTTAATCCTATATGATGATGAGAGGGTGACACGTAGGAATGATGGTGGGAGTATAGTTGTGTGTTTCCTAAAGTGACTACCACGTGTATATGCCTGACAGCTTGCACCTTCCCTTATTTTCTTACGTTTAGATGTCCTTACTGGGCTTTTTGTTTCTCTGCTTAATCCTATATGATGATGAGAGGGTGACACGTAAGAATGGTGGTGAAAGCATAGTTGTGTGTTGCTTTTTGTCATAGAAGAAAGGAAGCTGGCAAAGGCAACAAAAGGATAGGAAAAAAAGGCCCACTTGGAATGCCAGTTCCCTTAAAGATTAAAACAGAATTAGCCACACAGCTTAAAATGACTGCCGTGTGTGTATGCCTGACAGCTCACACCTTAACTAATTTTCTTACGTTCCTATGTTTTTAGTGGGCCTTTTTGTCTCAGAGAACCTTCCTGTTTAACCACTTTTATTTCCATTGACCAGTTTTCCACACTTACATAAAAAAAATACATACACAACATAACCAAAAACATATAACAAATGCAGGAGTTAACACCCATAAGGCGCCATCACACTCGTCACCCTGAGCTGTTCTTGTCATCACGCACCGTCACGCACGTTTACTTCAATCCCTCCAAGCGAAGACTGACCTGTGACGACCGCTTGATGTACGAGCTTGTGTTGCGTCACGGTGGTCGCCTCGCAGGATAAGCCTCGTGAACCGCCATTATATTCATTAGCTTGCAGGTCACTAATTACGGTTTCCCGCTGCACTGTTTACGAGACGCTAATGAGAATAATGATTGGGCTGAGTGGAGGCAAAAGTCAATACATTTCATCTCAAACTCGACGCAGAAAACTATAGTCTGTCTACTGTAAAATGGCTCCTGGATTTCAAAACATATTGTAGCTTATTGATAACGTAACTGATTTGATATGAATAATGCTTGGTTTCTGTTGATCAGCGCAGTTATTACAAGGACAGCTCACGGTTTTCCTCAAGGTCTGACAACCACGCATTTCTAAAGAAACAATTCAAACTGAGACCAAGGAGCCACTTTAGACTACACTGACTATAACAAGGGGACGAAATCAGACTTGAGTGGAAGCAGTAGCGAGTCTGGGTCTGCTATGGATTGTTCAGTACATGATGGGTTTTTTCTTTAATATAAGAGGGTAAAACTGGCCGAGGGGAACATAAAACCAAGAAAAAAAGGTCCATTAAGTTGTCAGTCCCCTTGTACGTAGGTATGAGAGAGAATTAGCCCCAATAAAGGGATAGATGTCTTGAAACCTTCCTGTTAAATGAAGACATAGGAGGTTAGAAATACAGAAGTAGGTAGCGAGTTCCAAAGTTTTGCCAGAGAAAGGTATGAATGATTGAGAGTACTGGTTAAGTCTTGCATTAGGGAGCTGGACAGAATAGGGCTGAGAGGAAGAAGAAAACTTTGTGCAGCGAGGTTAATAGTAAGTAAGGGTGGTGGAGGTGGAAAGTTGTGGTGATTCTTGGCGTTCCTGGCTGGGTATGTTATTGTATGTGGTCTTCTCTCTTCACTTTCGACATTCTGCTTCATCTTTTTTTCATCATCTGCTCCTCATTTCTTTTTTTTTTTTTTGTTGCCTTTATTGTTTTCTTCTTTTACTCTCTCGTGTCCTTCATCATCACAATCATTGCAATAATAAAGTTTCCAATTCTTTTCTCCTTTGTTTTTCTATTCATAAAAAAGGGAGATCAAATGAAAAGCAAAGAAAAAAAAGATTAATATTTTTCTTTCACACACACACACACACACACACACACACACACACACACACACACACACACACACACACACACACACACACTACAAGAAACAAGTGAAAAAAGATTGAACAGTTTATGTACAGAGGTGTCTTCATACTCTCTTTAAAGTATTCAAGTTTCAGGAAGGAGAAAAAACTAAACAGATAGAGAGTCATTGAGTCTTCTAGCGATTGAGATGAAGGAGTAAAGGTAATCAGAATAATTAATGCCTTCTTTCACAACGCTTAGTTCATTAATAGAGATGTCTTTATACTTTCTACACATGGCTCAAGTCTAAGGAAGGAGAGAAGCAGAAACAGGAAGTAAATTATTGAGTTTCCCAGCGAATGAGATGAAAGAGTAAAGATATAAAGGTAATGGGAATAATTAATGTCTTCTTTCACAATGTTCACCTGTACACATTTCATTTTTCCCTTTCCTACACGACCTCTTTACTTTTATTCTTTCATTCTCTCACTTACTTCATTTCACCTCTATCTTCATTCCTCTACTCATCTTCTTTTCTTCCATATACTTCAATTATCTTTCTAATCTCCTCTTACCTTGTACTTCCATTCCCTCGCTCACCTCTTTCTTATCTCCGTCACTTTAATTTCCTCTCTCCTCTCTTCCTTCTCTTTTCCCATACATATCTTCCTTGTCCCTGTGTTTTCATTCTCGCGGTGTCTTTCTATTGTACTTTCTCTCTCACACATCTCTCCCTCGGTCTCCTAATGTTCTCTCTCTCCTTTGTGCTTTCCCTCCTAATCACATGAATTACACTCAAGCAGCAAACTCGTCATCTTAATGTCCGGGAGAGGCGAGGAAGGCTGCAGTACAACACACAATGATCGCGTGCAAATGACTGTCTGAGGTGCTTCTTACTTTAGGTACTGCAGTTCCCTTAGTTATTCTTACGGCAGGAGTGGAAGCAACCTTTACCTAAAGTACTGGTGGCGGTCAATAGTCGAGTAGCAAATCTCACTCATTCCTTTTGCGTTCGGGGATTTCTTTCACAATCTTTCCTTATAAAATCTCGTTGACTCGTAGATTCTTAGATCAAAGGGCTTAAAACTGGGAAAGAGACCGGCAGGGTACTAGATCTATGCTCGGGACAGTACACGAGACAGTCTTTCTTTACAAATCTCCAATAATTCATAGATTCCCAGCAGATCAAATGACTTTTGGTTGAGGAAAAGCACTGAACACAAAGGAAAAGAGAGTGGCAGGTAACCCGAATTCTAGTCACGCCAGTGCGAAAAGTTGTCTCTCCTTGCAAAAACTCCAACGATTCATTATTCCCTTAGCTGAGTAAAGGACTTAAGATTGCAGCAAATAAAAAAAGTAAGAGCATAATGGAGAAAGAGTGAGGTAGGTTAATGGACTTCTCCTGGCCATGGCAATACACACGGCTACGCTTCCTTACATAAAATAAATAAATAAATAAATAAGCGATAACTCAAAGATTCTCAGTAGATCAAAAGACTTAATCCCTTCAGTACTGGGACGCAATTTTACTTTGAGATTTGTGTACGATTAGACCATTTTATTGACATTACGAAGGGTCTATGGAGGTTAGATGATTAATGGACAAAATCTTCACTCTTTCAATCCTCCACATAAATTTCTAAAGCTGTATAAAATCACCAAGTAGTAAGCAAAACACATATGGAAACTTGGCACGGTACTGAAGGGATTAAGACTGAAGAAAACCAATGAATATACTAGCAAAGTGTGAGAAGGTGCTTGATTTTTGGCCAGGACTACACACACGGCTAGCTTTCTTCACAAAAACTGACAACAAAATAACTTCTTAGACATGAAGCATTAACAGTGAAGAGAAAGGTATTAGACAATGAAGAAAGCAGGAAGGTATACTCGATTCTAGGCAGGACAGTACAAACGGCAATTCTTCACCTAAAGGCTCCTATTCTCAAACTTTTCAGTGCTTCACCTCCACTAATTCAAAAAGGCTTCATTCAAATTAACACGAGTTTTTTACAAGTTGTTTTTACGGTTCTAGAGACAAAGTGACACAATTTCTACATTACTAACTACAGAAACACTCTTGTAAAACCCCGCTAATCATCTCTGTGGCCCTGGAAAATAGTCATAGTGAGAGAGTAAAGCGTTTCTGAATGCACCCAAAAACTCAAGAACCACTACACGAGAGACGGCTAGAGGCGCATAAAAGATAAAAAAATAAAAAAGGGAAAATAAAAACTTCACCCCACCAAGCACCATTACCAGAGAAGATCACCTCAACTAGTCCTGGTCCTCGGAAACTCGCCAAGCCCTCGGGTCCTGCCTGTTTCGGGAGGGGCGGCGCCAGTCCCAGCCACACCTCGAGGGCAGGAGAGCCTCAAGAAGCCCCAAAAAATGAAAAAAAAAAATCACAGGTATTTTCACGTTTCCTGCTGACGTCAATTGTCGTGTTGTTTTTGAAGGCAGTCGATGCGAAAACAATCACTGAGGGAGCGCTGAGTATGAGGATTACGTAGCTGAGACGTCAATTATCATTCCTCAGTGGGAGGAAGGGAGATGCAAATGGCAGAGTAACACCTACAGGTACAAGTGATTGGAGCGAAGGTGCGCCGGACTGTACACCTTGTTACCTCACCTGTCTCGCCCACCTGACGCCACACCACAAGGGAATACAAAGGAAAGGCAAAAATACTTCATAGTTATTGGTTCGTGACTTTAACCTTTTTCACTCCTGCGACGCCTTTTTTACCGTGAGTTTTGTGGTTTTGGATATGATTAGACGAATATATTGACATTAACAAGAATCTATGGAGGTCAGAAGATTAATGGTCAGTCTTCACTATTCTAATCCCCCACATGAGTTTCTGAAGCTGTATAAAATCACCAAATATTAAGCAGAAGAAATATGGAAACGCGTCGTGGTACTGAAGGGGTTAATATGTAAGCTATAAGGTAACAGAGAGAGAGAGAGAGAGAGAGAGAGAGAGAGAGAGAGAGAGAGAGAGAGAGAGAGAGAGAGAGAGAGAGAGAGAGAGAGAGAGAGAGAGAGAGAGAGAGTAATACATATAATCAATACAATCACGTTAGTATCTTTTCATCTAATCTCCCTGTGTGTGTGTGTGTGTGTGTGTGTGTGTGTGTGTGTGTGTGTGTGTGTGTGTGTGTGTGTGTGTGTGTGTGTGTGTAATAGCGGTTATCTGCGCGATCATCTGCGAGGGAATGGCGAGGGAGGGGCGAGGCAAAGGGTGGAGTGCAAATTGTGAGTGAAAAGCATGTAGCGGCCACCTCCCAATAAACCAGCGGCCATGTCTGTGTCTCGGCCTCCAGCGATCACCACCACTGATTGCCAATACTGCCAATACCAACCCACCAGTACCAACACCCTCTCTTACCCTTCTCCCTTCGTCCCTTCCACCCTTTTTTCCAACTTTCACCCCTTCAGTACCAGGGTATTCATTATGGTTACTATTTGGCCATTTCATACAGCTTCAGAAACTTGTGTGGGGAATTAAAATAGTGAAGACTGTTGCCATTCATCTTTTGACCTACATAGACCTTTCCGAATGTCAGGAAGTCTAATAACTCCCAAACTCAAGGTGAAAATTGTCTACTCACTCCCGAAATTCAAGGTAAAACTCGTCTACTCACTCCAAAGTACTCAGCTAAAAATCGTCTAATTACGCACTTCAAAAACTCAAGGTAAAAATGATCTACTCACTCCAAAATACTGAAGATAAAACTCGCCAACTCACTCCCAAAACAAGGTAAGAATCGTCTACTCACTCCCAAAACTCAAGGTAAAACTCTACTCACTCCCAAAACTCAAGGTCTAATCACTTCCAGAACTCAAGGTAAAACTCGCCAACTCACTCCCAAAATAAGGTAAATATTGTCTAACCACTCTCAAAACAAGGTAAATATTGTCTTCTTACTCCCATAACTCACGGTAAAAATTGTCTACTTACTCCCAGAACTCAAGGTAAAAATGCGTTCCAATACTGCAGGAATCAATCTTCAGTCTGACCAAGAGCGTGTAGAAGGGGTATGATTTCAATGCTACATATAAGGATAAGTAATGAGGAGTCTCCGTATCTCGCCTCAACCTTCAATACAATAGTCCTGCCTCGTTTTTTTCTATCTCGTTCAGTTTGGCAAAAGAAAACGGTGAAGGAATTGAGTGTCTAAGATGACATGCAGACTATGAGAGAAAGGATACGAAATAGTGACTTTTAATTTGTGTATGTGTAATGTAACATGGAACTCACTGCTGATATTTAACCTCCATCCAGCCAGCTTTCTTTTTCTTTAGTCCTTCAGCTCTACCCCTGATTTTATTTTTCTTTTAACTCGTTGAATTTAGCGAAGAGAAAAAAAAAGTAGAGAGGAGACAGAATTTCAAAGTGGTGGATGAACATTAAGAGAGAATATTGAATGAGAAGACAGTACTGAAACCAATCCTCACTCGACTGTTACTCCTCGTCTTTCCAGTTTTTTTTTTTTTTTTTGCCTCATTCAGTTTAACCAAAGGAAAGAATGTGAGAGAAAGGGAAGAGATGGATGAACATTAAGAGAGAGAGAATATTGAATGAGAAGAGACAGTACTAAAACCAAACCTCACTCGGCCGTCACTCCTCATCTTTCCAACTTTTTGTACCTCGTTCAGTTTAACCAAAGGAAAGAATGTGAAAGAAAGGAAGAGGTGGATAAACATTAAGAGAGAGAATACTGAATAAGAAAGAGACACAGTACTAAATCCAAACCTCCCTAAACTTTTCCTCGTCTTTCCAGCTTTTTGTACCTCGTTCAGTTTAACCCAAGGGAAGAATATGAAAGAAAGGAAAGAGATGGATAAACATTAAGAAAGAGAAAATATGGAATGAAAAGATAAAGTACTGAAAGCAAACCTCCCCAAACGTTTCCTCGTCTCGCTTTTTGTACCTCGTTCAGTTTAACCAAAGGGAGGAATGTGAAGGGAAGGGAAACAGGAGGATGAACATTAAGGAAGAGTATGGAATCAGTAAAATTGATGTCTATGTTGCCAATAACGAACGTCCCTAAGCCATCACTGTTTATGAATGTATTTCTTCTCCTTTTATGCCTTTCCAAGTTCGACCAAGAGATAAGAAGGTGGAAAAGAATTATAATGTCAACATGTTACAGAAAGAATGGATTTTTGACGAGACTTACGAAAGAATATAACGAACCAACAACATACCAAATTTCTCTCTCTCTCTCTCTCTCTCTCTCTCTCTCTCTCTCTCTCTCATGGAAATATTAAGAAAAGACAAAAGAATACAACGAAAACATACTGAATTTCTCTCTCTCTCTCTCTCTCTCTCTCTCTCTCTCTCTCTCTCTCTCTCATGGACAACTAAGAAAATACGAATAATACAAAGAAAACACACCGAATTCCCCCCCTTTCTCTCTCTCTCTCTCTCTCTCTCTCTCTCTCTCTCTCTCTCTCTCTCTCTCTCTCTCTCTCTCGCCATCCTTAGCAGTGAGATCCTCGTAGCATCGTCTTTCTCCCGCCACTGTCACGCCGTTTACCTTCCACCGATAAGACAGCGGCCACCAAAACTATCACAAGCACGCGTCTCATTGCCCGTACCATCCCTTGATATATGGAGGCGCCGGTGGGAGGGACAAACTGCAGGTAGAAAAGGCGACACGGGAAGAGAGGAGGGAAAGGAAAGGATAGACGAGGACATGAAGATAGGAGAGATTAAAAAGGAGTGATGGGGACAGTGAGCATAGGATAGATATGAGGGAGAGAGGAAAAGATGAGGACACTAGGATGGTAGGAATGAAGGATGAGAGCGGTGACTGTAGGATAGGAGAGATATAAGGGACGGAGAGGGAAGATAGTTACTGGTGAAGGAAAGGAAGGTAGGGAAGAAAAGGATAGAAGCACTGTAGGTAGAATAGAAGAGATTAATGAGAAGGAAAAAAAAAGAGATGAGAAAAATTTAAGTAGTCTTAGGAATGAAAGAAAAGGAATGGAATGAAGAAAGGTAGACTGAAAGACACAAAGGGGGAATGAGAGAAAGAAGGAAAGGGAGATGACGAATAAGGCGGGGATAAGAAAGAGAAATGGAGGGAAGGGACAAAATCACATAAGGCAACGGAGAACAGAGATAAGAGAGAAAATACTGAAAGAAACGGGACTGAAGGAGGAATAAGAGGAAATTGTGAAGAAGTAAAAGAAAAGATGAGGAAAATGAGAGAGAGAGAGAGAGAGAGAGAGAGAGAGAGAGAGAGAGAGAGAGAGAGAGAGAGAGAGAGAGAGAGAGAGAGAGAAAATCAGTCTTACCCTCGTTTTCTCTTTGCACACACACACACACACACACACACACACACACACACACACACACACACACACGAGCCACAGTACTGAAAGCGTCGCATGATGAGCAATAAAGAGACAGGAAAAGGATAAAAGAATCAGGAAATGTAGTTAAAATATGATTCCCTTGATGACAAGTGTCTGATTCCGCTCGTGGTGTGTCGGGACAAAGAAATAAAAATTACCCTCCTTTTTACTTTGAATTCACTCCATTTCATCGAAGCTGCAGCGAAAATTAAGTCTCTCAGCATCACACGGCATTAGTTTCATCATATTCTCGATACTATGAAGGGATTTTGTGATGTAGAGTATAAAATTAAGTCTCAGAGCATAATATGGCATTAGTTTCATCATATTCTCGATACTATGAAGGGATTTTGTGAAGTAGTGTATAAAATTAAGTCTATGAGCATAATATGGCATTAGTTTCATTATATTCTCGATACTATGAAGGGATTTTGTGATGTAGAGTAAAAAATTGAGTCTCCCAGCATCACAAGGCATTAGTTTCATTATATTCTCGATACTATGAAGGGATTTTGTGAAGTAGAGTACACTTTTTCTTATCAATTATCCAGGTGTTAATAATTTACTACTATATATTTGAGAAGAGAGAGATTTTAAGCCGTTTATTTAGTTTAAGGGACATTTTTTCTTCATTCAGGTGTTAACAATTCTTTCGAGTTAACCATTTATTACTATATATTTGAGAAGATAGAGATTTTAAGCCGTTTATTTAGTTTAAGGCACATTTTTTCCTTCATCCAGGTCCTAATAATTCTTTCTAGTTAACCATTTCCTACTATATATTTGAGAAGATAGAGATTTTAAGCCGTTTATTTAGTTTAAGGCACATTTTTTTTCCTTCATCCAGGCGTTAATAATTCTTTCTAGTTAACCATTTACTATATATTTAAGAAGACAGAGATTGTAAGCACTTTATTTAGTTTAAGGCACATTTTTTTCCTTCATCCAGGAGTTAAGAAACCTCTAAAGTTAACCAATTACTACTATATATTTGAGAAAAGAAGATTTTAAGCACTTTATTTAGTTTAAGCATATTTTTTTTCCTTCATCGAGGAGTTAATAATTTTTTGAGTTAACCATTTACAACTACATATTTGAGAAAAGAAGATTTTAAGCAGTTTATTTGGTTTACAGTACGTTAGGTTGGGTTAGGTGTTGGTTAGGTTAGGTTAGGTTAGGTTAGGTTGAGTTAGGTTAGGTGAGCTTAGGTTAGGTTGAGTTAGGTTAG
>NC_059293.1:675000-680000 GCF_017591435.1 Portunus trituberculatus
AGCAACTAGTAAAGAATGGTGGAATAGGCAGAGAAGGAAGATGTAGATAGAAAAGTCACAGGGAGGTGAAACATAGGTAACTCGTAAGTATGACATAAGAGAAGACTCAAGTGAAAGATGGTGAAGAGGGAAAGAGGAAACTGAGGTAGACACTGGCGAGATATGAAACGTGGTTAAATATAGACTGAAAAAAAAAAAATAGATCAGTGTGAAAGGTAATGAATAGTGAAAGCAAAGACTGATATACGCCAAAGACTAACCATAAAAAAAATAGAAACAATCAAGAAAAGGCTGAAATGGAAAAAAAAAAGCTAAGAAAAATACAAATTACAGAGAACAACAGAATATGAAAGGCAAGGAACAGTGAAAGCAATGAAGAGTGATAGTAAAGACTGATATGAGCCAAAATATTACCATAAAAAAAAATCAAGAAAAGGCTGAAATGGAAAAAAAAGCTAAGAAAAATACAAATCACAAAGAACAGAAACAAAGGTGAAAGGTGAATAGTGAAAACAAAGACTAATATAAGCCAAAAAATAACCATAAAAAAAAAACAAGAAAAGACTTAAATAAAAATACAAATAACAAAGAACAGCAACAAAATATGAGAAGCAACGAGGCAGCAAACACAGATATGCCCCAGAAAAAAAAAACGTAAAAAAAAACGAAGAAAAAGGCTGAAATGAAAACAAAGATAATAAAAACTACCAATCACAGAGAAATAATAAATAGAGCTAGGGAACAATACAGACACACAACCAAGGACAGCCAGCATCCACCCACTACTAAAACAGCGCAGGTAAGGCGGCGGAGGACACAAGACAGAGGCGACTACAAACATAAATAGATCGAGTCACGCTTAGTTGTCACGGCCACTGCTCCCTAACACACAGTCGCTCACCTCGCGCCTTCCTTCCACTACTTCACCTCTCCTCCCCTTCCCTCACCTCTCACTAGCCACGTGTCAGTTGACGGGAGGGGAAAGAAGGGAGAAGGAGGAGAAATGAGACTTGTTGAAAGGCAAGAAGAGATGACTTTGAACGGAATTAAATGATAATACAAACACATGAGAGAGAGAGAGAGAGAGAGAGAGAGAGAGAGAGAGAGAGAGAGAGAGAGAGAGAGAGAGAGAGAGAGAGAGAGAGAGAGAGAGAGAGAGAGAGAGAGAGATATATAAGAAAACAGATCAAAACAAGTCAAAACAAAACAAAAAATAAAAAGCAAGATAAAGAAAGAAGGAAAGGAATTAAGAGAGATTAAAAATAAAGACAAAAGAGAGAGAGAGGAAGGAATAATAAAAAAAAGTGCAGCTCAAAAGGGATTGTGAAGCAGAGGAAAATTAGAAAATAAGGAAAAAAAATAAATATAGAGGGAAAGGGAGGACACTTTTTAGTTTATGCCAAAAAAAAATCAATGAGAGAGAGAGAGAGAGAGAGAGAGAGAGAGAGAGAGAGAGAGAGAGAGAGAGAGAGAGAGTATACAACTCGCCTTATTCTAGCGGCTAGCTCAGGTTAAGATGCTTTTTTTCATTTATTTATTTTCTTTTACTATTATTATTTTTTTTTTCAAGAGGGAACTAGCCAAGGGCAACAAAACATTAAAAAAAAGGCCCACTTGACTGAAGACTCATGTTTTCTTCAGATAACCATAAAGGAAACAATATTCTGTGTCACGTCTGTAGTAATATATTTTCCTTCCCTCCCTGATGTTGCTTCCTTCCGTGGCGTGGCGTTGTGCGTCTCATATGAGCAAGGCACGAGTATCTCTTACCTTCTGGACGCCACAGGAATGATAAACTGAGTCTCATGATGGAAGGAATATATTAAAAGATGATCGTATATACCACAAACAGATACATTACTTACCAAGAAAGCTATATTCTCAATTTTATCCACACTCTATCAAGGCATTCTTCTCTATCATTCCTGTTTCTCTCTCTCTCTTATTCTTCTAACGTGTTTTCGCATATTTGAACTGGTAAAAGTACTGATATTTATTGATTTATGGACACAGAGAGAAAAGTAAAGTGATTGTCAGAAGGAAACATTTAAAGATCCTCTCATACATTTCAAGCAAGCAACATCTCAATGATAACACTGATCTCAAGGACAAGAGCACTGAAGCTTAACAAAAATGCAATATACTCCCTTGACTCAGTACGGAAAACAGCCACAAATAAATTATGTCTTAACTTCTTCTTGGTGGTTGTCCCGTTAAGGTCACCACAGCAGACCACAGCCTTCACTTTACTCTATGGTGTTCTGAAACGCTCTGCTCTCTCACCATCACTGCTCTCCAAAGACGCCAGCTGAAGATACTCGTGTTTTGAAGGGTATTTTTATGGTTCTGGTGATGCACTGCCAAGATTTTTAGTTTATTTAAAGGAGACACTTCCTGTTATTTGTTGATATTATTTTCCTAACAATTACGTGTCTTCTTTTTTTTCTGGTTAATTTATATATTGTGATATTTTTTTGTGGGGGGCATATATTGATTCCCTCTTCCATACTAATATACTACTCATGACTACGTACTAAATTATGCAAAAAAAAAAAAAAGCAGTAACCCTTTCAATACTGGGACACATTTTTACCTTGAGATTTGTGAACGACGAGACCATTTTTATTTATATTAGGAAGGGACTATGGAGATCAAAAATTCAATAGCCAGAGTCTTCACTATTTCAATCCCCCACATGAGTTTCCGAAGCAGTATAAAACCACCAAATAGTAACCAGAAGGAATACAGACACGCGTCAGGGTACAAAAATGCGTTAAAACTGAGAAAAAAAAAAAAGATACGCAAATAAATAAGAATAAAAACAATGATAAACCACAAGCAAAAATCCTCAAGTGCAACACAGGAATGGGACTGTAATACCAGCAAACACAGCATCACGCACTGTCAATACACCACAATTCTTGCCAAGGTTTAGCAATTTTCCGATTCGCGCCGCCCCGCCCTCACGATGCGCTCCACTGGCTGGCTCACATCTCACTCCACACGCCGAGACACGAAGAGCGCGCGCCTCCACCCACGCACCGGGAAAATAAACAAGAGAGAGAGAGAGAGAGAGAGAGAGAGAGTGAGTGAGTGAGTGAGTGAGTGAGTGAGTGTGTGTGTTCCATCCCCTTCCTTCCCTCCATTCCTCGTCCCTTGAGCCTGTATGCCAGCCCTGTGTGTTGCCAGCGGTGCCTGCACGTGCTTTTAAATGAACCAGCATTTTAGCGTTAACCTTTTCCGGGGTGTCAGTCAATCCATCTTCCTCCCGCCGGCCGTGACAGCTTGGCGGGCACCGGGTAGCTTCTCTCCACTAGTTCACCTGCTGGCGTGGCGAGATTCCTCATTCATCACTGCCTCTTGCTCCTCCTGCTCGCCATAATCATCATCATCATCAGCATCGCCTTTAGTGGTGGTGGTGGTGGTGGTGGTGGTGGTGGTGGTGGTGATGCAGCAAGGTGAAAGCAGCAAGGTGGGTAAGTTTCAATGCCTCAAAAACTCAATTCCTTCATCTATCAACTCGACACAACCTTCCAGACAGGTATCCCCTCTTCTTCAATGACACTCAACTGTCTCCCTCTTCCCCAATGAATATTCGGTCTGTCCTTTGCTCATAATCTTAACTGGAAACTTCACATTTTATCTCTTTCTAAAACAGCTTCTATGAAGTTAGGTGTTCTGAGGCGTCTCCGCCAGTTTTTCTCGCCCCTCCAATTGCTTACTCTGTATATAAGGGCCTTATCCGCCCGTGTATGGAGTACTCTTCGCATGTTTGGGGGAGATCCAGTCACACAGTTTTACTAGATAGGGTGGAATCAAAAGCTCTTCGTCTCATCAACTCCCCTCCTTTGACTAACTGTCTTCAGCCTCTTTCTCACCGCCGAAATGTTGCATCTCTTTCTATCTTTTATCGCTATTTTCATGCTAACTGTTCTACTGATCTTGCTAACTGCATGCCTCCCCTCCTCCTGCGGCCTCGCTGCACAAGGCTTTCTTCTTCCTCTCATCCCTATTCTGTCCAACTCTAATGCAAGAGTTAACCAGTACTCTCAATCATTCATCCCTTTCACTAGTAAACTCTGGAACTCCCTCCCTGCATCTGTTTCCGACTTCCTACGACTTGTCTTCTTTTAAGAGGGAAGTATCGAGGCATTTGCTCCCTAATTTTGGCTGACGCTTTTCCTCTTTTTAGAGAGCCAGCACTCAAGTGGGCATTTTTCTTTAATCTTAGTGTTTTTATGCCCTTGGCTGGCCCTCTTCCCTACATAAAAAAAAAAAAAAGTAATAGATGGAAATGTAAATGAATATGAAGGTGATTGGTAAGAGAATAATAATGATAATAATAATGGTAAATGATATTACTACTACTAGTACTACTACTACTACTACTACTACTACTACTACTACTAATAATAATAATAATAATAATAATAGCAAGAAGGGTGAAAAATGGTATTTAAGACAACAAAACACAATACAAGAGCACATAAATACTATGAGAGAGAGAGAGAGAGAGAGAGAGAGAGAGAGAGAGAGAGAGAGAGAGAGAGAGAGAGAGAGAGAGAGAGAGAGAGAGAGAGAGAGAGAGAGAGAGAGAGAGAGAGAGAGAGAGAGAGAGAGAGAGAGAGTGTTCATACATACATACATACATACATACATATACACACACATTAAAAAGACTTCCTTAGAAAATTATATATGTATAGTTATGTAAAAATGAGCACACAGACACACACACACACACACACACACACACACACACACACACACACACACACACACACACACACACACACACACACACACTGGCTTCACAAGCCAGAGGACTGGGGTTCGATTCCCCGGCCGGGTGGAGATATTTGGGTGTGTCTCCTTTCACGTGTAGCCCCTTGCAGTGAGTAGGTACGGGATGTAAATCGAGGAGTTGTGACCTTGTTGTCCCGGTGTGTGGTGTGTGCCTGGTCTCAGGCCTATCCGAAGATCGGAAATAATGAGCTCTG
>NC_059293.1:682500-685000 GCF_017591435.1 Portunus trituberculatus
AAGGAGAGACTTAAGGCCCATATTCTGAAATACTTGTGTGCTTCATCTCGACTATTTTCAAAGGGCTTTAGTTGAAGTGACATGGGTTTTTAATTTTAAGGGTGTTTCTGTAATTCCAGTGACAAGTTAACAGGTTTTCTGCATTATTGATAAGACAAATACTCTTTAGAACTCGGCCAATCGTCTATGTGGTCTTTGAAAATGGTCGCAGTGAGAGAGGGAAGCGTTTCTGAATATAGCGTTAAGTAAATATAAAGTCTGGATAAGATACACAACACCTAATTGCTGTTGGTTCAAATCAAGGAGAATAATTATGATGGAAGTGAAATACCACAGGAAGGAATAAGACGCAATGAGTATATAGTCAAAATAGTGTGTAAAATTAAGATTGTGTAAATATGAAGGGGAAGGATTACAGGACGCGATGGATGCAAGATGGTTTAAAAGACTGAATATAATAAGGAAGGTTAATTCATTGAAACACAAAATACATACAAATAGAACAGGTGTAATTTGAATAAAAAACATATATATAAAAATAAATAAAATAAATGTATATATATAAAGTTATCTGGTATATCATGAAAATTAACTAGATGAAAAATAATACGAGCTAAAATGTATGTGAAGTATGAAGTTGCTTAATTAGAAGATATACAAATTATAAAGGCAGATAAAAAAAAAATATGCAAAGGAAGAAAAAAGTAGAAAAGAGGAAATATGATGAGGAGGAAGATGAACTAATAGGGAAGAAACAAATAAACTAATGGGGAAGGATTTAACGAAAAAATGGGGTTAATTTGTAGAGAGAGAGAGAGAGAGAGAGAGAGAGAGAGAGAGAGAGAGAGAGAGAGAGAGAGAGAGAGAGAGAGAGAGAGAGAGAGAGAGAGAGAGAGAGAGAGAGAGAGAGAGAGAGAGAGAGAGAGAGAGAGAGAGAGAGAGAGAGTGACGTTTGCAAAAGTGTGCATAGTGGCATGTAAGAAAGATAAAAAAACAGTATATATAAAAATAAATAAAAAAATAATAGAAAATAAAATAAGAATAATAATAATAATAATAAAAAAATAATAATAAGGACACCTGAAGCCAAGACAAGCAAAATCGCAGCACAAGATGAGACAAACAACACTAAACACAATCGAGGAAGAAAAAAAAAAGACTTAAAATAGATGAAATTAATTAAAAAAAAGCAACGAAAGTGAAGGAAAACAGACTAAAGGATAAAATGAGTATTGTATTAAAAAAAACAATTCAAGAAAACTGCCAAAAAAAGAGAAAAAAAAGGAAAAACAATAAGAGACGATGGATGCTGAAAATTATATGTATAAATGTATAAATATAATTGACTTTAATTTAAATATGATATGCGTTAGAGAATATGACAGAAGAACAAGGAAGAGAGGAGAAGAGAAGAGAAGAGAAGAGAAGAAAAGAGAAGGGAAAGGAAGGGAGGGAAAGGAAGTGAAGGGAGGAAAGAGAAATAGAAGAGACGGAAGAGAAAACAAGGGAGAGAATGAGGGAGTGAAGGAAACAGATGGAGAATAAAGGAAGGGAAGGGAAGGGAGGGGAAAGAAAGGGAAGTAAAGGAAAGAGACGAGAAGGATAAAAGAAAGAAAAATAAAAAAGGGAAGAGAAGGAAAGGAAAGGAAAAGGTAGGAAGGGGAAAAGGAAAAGAAAGAGAAGGGAAAGAAAGGAGGAAAGGAAAGAGAAGATGACGGGAAGAGAAGGGAAAGAAAGAAAGAGAGAGGAAAGAGAAAGGAAGGGAAAGGAAAGGAAAAGGAAGAAAGAGAGAGAAAAGGAGAAGAAAAGGGAAAGGAAGAAAAGGGAGAAACGGAGAGAAAAGAGAAGGGAAGAAGAGAAGGAGAGAAAATAAAAAAAAAAAAGAAAAGGAAGGGAAGGAAGGAGAAGGAAGAAAAGAGAAAGGAGAAAGGAAGAAAAAATGAGGAAAAGAAAGGAAGGGAAGAAAAGAAAGGAAGAAAAGAGAGGAAACGAAAAATAAATTAGAAAGGAAGAAGAAAGAAAGAAAGAAGAAAAAAGAAGAGAGAAACGAAAATGAGAAAAAGAAGAGTAGAAAAGAAAGGAAGAAAGAGAAAGAAGAGAGAAACGAAAAAACAATGAGGAAAAGAAGGAAAGAAAAGAAAGAGAAGAGAAGAAAAAGAAAGGAGAGAGGAAACGAAAACAATGAGGAAAAAGAAAGGTAGAAAAGGAAGGAAGAAGAAAAACAAAAAGGAAGGAAAAGAAGGGAAGAAGAGGAGAGGAGAGGAAGGGAAGAGCGTGAGGTGCAACAAAGGGCGGTGGTGAAGGGCGTGACTCATCCCACCTGAACACCAAGCAACCGTCAGTAATTAGTGAGTTTTGTGCCTCACCATTGATTGTATCTCCAGTGTGTGTGTGTGTGTGTGTTGAAGGGGAGAGAGAGAGAGAGAGAGAGAGAGAGAGAGAGAGAGAGAGAGAGAGAGAGAGAGAGAGAGAGAGAGAGAGAGAGAGAGAGAGAGAGAGA
>NC_059293.1:687500-692500 GCF_017591435.1 Portunus trituberculatus
AAGAAGAAGAAGAAGAAGAAGAAAGAAAGAAAGAAAGAAAGAAAAAGAAAGAAAAAAAAAGAAGAAGAAGAAGAAGAAGAAGAAGAAGAAGAAGAAGAAGAAGAAGAAGAAGAAGAAGAAGAAGAAGAAGAAGAAGACAATTTCCACTACTATAAACCCACTAGCAATGAAGAGCAGAGCATGAAACTGGAAGTAAATCATGGAAGCTACACGAGGCGATCAGACCAACACGTGGCAGTCCCCGTATGAACCAAGGACAATAATGTCTCCTATATGGCGAACCACTGAGGAGAGAGACAAGCAAGAGTCGGTTAGTGAATCAAGACAACTCGGCAACCTTGACTCTTTGCACCATATTCTGAAACACATCTACGCCGCGCCTCGTCAGCTTTCCAAAGGCTCTAGTTTGAGTGACACGAGTTTTTAATCTCTTCAGTACTGGGACACATTTTATCCCTTGAGATTTGTGTACGATTAGACCATTTTATTGACATCAGGAAGGTTCTACGGGGGTCAGATGATTAATGGCCACAACCTTCACTATATCAATTCCCCCAAAATAAGTTTCTGAAGCTGTAAGAAGTCACCAAATAGTATAGCAAAATAAATATGAAAAACCGTCATGGTACTCAAGGGATTAACACCATTTCTATCATTCCGGTGACAGATTAACAACATTTTCTACACTGCGAACAGAAGAAACACAACTGACAACCCGGCGAATCCTTCATGTGGCCTTTGAAAACAGTCGTGACGCGAGAGGAAAGCGTTTCTGAATACGGATCTGCAAACGAGGTGAGGAGAGACGGGTGAGTGAGTGAGTGGCGGTGGGCGGGGATGGTGGGCGGTGGGCGGGAAGATTCGTGTTATTATAAGTGGTAGAACGAGGCAGGGACGTGGGCGAGGGAGGGAAAGGGTTAAGGGATGCTGTGGGCGGCAGTGGGAGTAGTGAGTGGGTGGGGTGCATGGGTGAACAAAGCAGTAATGGGAGTGGTTGGGGAAGAGAAGGGTCGGGGTGGATGGTGGGGAGCGTGGGTGTTGGTGGCATAAGAAAGGAATGGATAAGGGAGAAAATTAATGGGTTATAAGGAAGGGAATATGTGGAAGGGCGGGGGATGTGAGAGAAGGGTGGTGAGAGATGGGAGGGGATAGGAAACATGAGGGAGTGAAGGCGTGAGGGAGGGAGAGCACTAAGTATAAGAGAGGGAGAGGACGAGAGGTAGGGCAAGAGGGAGATATGAGAGAGGGGGCATGAAGGAAGAGGAAGTAAAAGGAAGGGCTGTGAGGGAGAAGGGAGTAAGGGAAGGGAATCTGTGTTTATGGCCCATATTCTGCAGCGCTTGGTTCTCTCATCAAGACAGGTTTTAGAGATCGGTCAGTTTCTCATAAGTGTTAGCCCTTTCACGAGTCTTTCTTCAACCATCACGTGAAAAAAAAGCCCTTGGAAAATCACAGTAACTTCCAGAAGGGCAGTTAAAAATACTCGAGTCACTAAAGCTTTGTTATCTAGTCGAGGCAGTTTTTTCAAAGGTTGCAGAGATCAGACAGGGTTTTAATAAGTGTTGGTTTCTTTTTTAAAACCATCATATAAAAAGCTCATGAAAAATTGCACTAACTTTTACTACGACAGTTAAAAGTAGTCTATGCCAATGTCACTGATGCTTTATTGTCTCACGAGGCCAGTTTTCAAAAGCCACAGAGATTAGTCAAATTCTCACTAGTGTTGCCTTTACGCTGCAAATACTCAATGAAGCACAACTATAATCATGAAAAAATCCTTGAAAATCACAGTAAATTCTTCCACTAAAATTACTACAAGCAGTCTAGATCATTCACGTTTTCTTCTCTTACCAAGATAAATTTCAAGGGACACACTCAGATTTCACGGAGTCTTAGTTACTTTAACGCAGCGTCATCTTTATCAAAATATCAATAAAACATTAAAACCAATAAATAATAAACCAATAATAACAAATAATGAAACCAATAAAAATGAAAAAAAATAATAACTTCACTACATCTACCCAAAAAATGTAATATATAACACTGACGCATTGAAAAAAAAAAATACAGCACTGACAGTTATTAGTGGTAGAGACAGCGTAAAGGAGAAGGGAATGAGTAGGGTGGCAATAGTGAGTAGAAGGCTGGCAGAGCGGGAAGGACACAGTGAACCAGGAACAGGAACAAGACTGAAACACTGAAACATTTGATAACACAGCCCAGGGACACATTTATCGCAGTGATGGAGAGAATGTAAAGCAAGTGAGGGTGTTGGATAGAAGAACGTTAGAAGGAAGGCAGGAGGGAGAAGGACAAACCAACATAAGAACACGAACAAAACTGAACCTTACTAAAACATTTGAATATATAGCCGAGGATAGCAATGACGAGAATACAGAACAAGAGGGGGAGATAGATGAGTAAGAAGAGTAATAGAAGGAAGGCAGGAGCAAGGACACAGCTACCTTAGAACAAGAATAAGTCTGAAACACTGTAACACTTAGATATATGGCCAAGGAGGTTATCAAAAGCGAGAATACAAAACAAGAGAAGGAAATGAGAAAGCAAGCGTAGGAAAAGGAAGGCATACAGGACACAGCAACCTAAACAAGACTAAAGCACATTGAAATACTTAGATACCCGGCCAAGGAAATTTTCAATAGCCAAAGCACAAAAAGGCAAGAAAGAGACGAGTACGGAAGAGTAAGAGAAGGAAGGCATACAGGACACAGTAACCTAGATACACGAACAAAACTTAAACACACTGAAACACTTAAATATATAACCAAAGAAATTATCAATAGCAGAACAGAAAAAGACAAGAAAGAAAGATGAGTAGGGAAGAGTAACAGAAAGGAAGGCAGGAGCTAGAACACGACGACCTAAATACACGAACAAAACTTAAACACATTGAAACACTTAGAAAAATAGCCAAGGAAGTTATCAATAGCGAAACACAGAAGGATAAGAAAGGAAGATGAGTAGGGAAGGCAAGAGCGAGGACATGGCAACCGAAAAACACGAACAAAACTTAAAACACACTGAAACACTTAGATAAATAGCCAAGGAAATGATCAACAGCAAAAATACAGAAGGACAAGAGAGGGAGATGAGTAGATGCAAGCTTAACCCCTTCAATACAGAGACGCATTTTTACTGTGTTTTTGGGTATGATTGGACCATTATATTAACATTAGGAAGGGTCTATGGAGGTCAGAAGATACATGGACCGAGTCTTTACTATTTCAATCCCCCATTTAAGTTTCTGAAACCGTATAAAATCACTAAATAGTATGCAGAGTGAAAATGAAAACGCGGCAGGGCGCTGAAAGAGTTAAGAGAAGGAAGGAGACAGGACACAACGACCCAAGAAACACGTACAAGGTTGAGTTACTTAGTTAGGGCACTACGCTCACACGTCACACACTCGCCCGCTCCGCCACATCAGTCATGCACGCGAGGGATAACTTGTTGACATTTCGTGAGCTGGAACTGGATCGGCGCCAGACTCGATAAGTATTGGCGAACCCGTCCAGGCGAGTTTCTTGTCAACTTTTCCTAAGATTAATGAAACGCTCGCTTGCTCGCTTGCTCTCTCTCTCTCTCTCTCTCTCTCTCTCTCTCTCTCTCTCTCTCTCTCTCTCTCTCTCTGGCTAGTTCATGTAAGTCATATGCACTGTTAACAATCCTCACGTAGCGATATCTGGCACACGCATCTAGAAAATAAAAAAAAAAAAGAGTAAAAAGTAAAAATAAAAAGTTACAAGACGCAGCTCAAGGCAAACCTCTCTAAGTAAAAGTGTTGCCTTAAGTGGTAAAACTGCCTTAACTTCCTCATTTCCTCATCCTACTCATCTGGGGACGGAAACTCGCTTCATTCACCGCCTCGCCTTCTCGATTCTACACACAAAGGTAAAGACAATGTTGATTCAGTTCACTTATCAAAAGGTCACTGGGATGAATATGGTCAGGTCAAAAGTAGTTTATATTAATGAGAGTATTTGCTCCATTCACTACTTCACTTTCTCGATGCTCTTCACAACAGTACAAGAGAGAAATATTAAAATTAGTACAGTTCATTTTAGAAAAGATTATTCCTAATATGACTTCTCACTTTTTTTTTTTTTTTTTTGTTAACTGATGTGTAAAAGGAGGTTAAATTAATGAGTATATTCGCTTCATTCACCACTTCACTTTCTCGGTGCTCTTCACAATGGTACAAAAGGGGAAACATTAACATATTAGCACAATTCATTTATAAAAGACCATTACTAATATAATTTTTTTCTCTCTCTCTCTCTCTCTCTCTCTCTCTCTCTCTCTCTCTCTCTCTTTAAACTGACACACTTTCTCAATGCTCTTCACAACAGTACAAAAGGGAAACATTAACATTCCAGCAGCGGCTCCTTTGTGACTCGTGAATCGTTATGTTGTACTCGACATTGTTAATTAGATAGAAAGGGAAATTGATAGGTATGTTGAGAGAGAGAGAGAGAGAGAGAGAGAGAGAGAGAGAGAGAGAGAGAGAGAGAGAGAGAGAGAGAGAGAGAGAGAGAGAGAGAGAGAGAGAGAGAGAGAGAGAGAAGAAAGAAAGAAAGTGAGTGAGTGAGTGAGTGAATGAATGAATGAATGAATGAATGAATGAATGAATGAATGAGTGAATGAATGAATGAATGAATGAATGAATGAATGAATGAATGAATGAATGATCCTGAGAACATGAGTAATCGTTTCTGTGGCTCTTGAAAACCGTCATGGAGGGAGATCCAAGCGTTTCTGATACGAGGCTTTAGTTCATTTATAAAAAAAAAATAAAATCTACTAATATGACTTCCCAATTCTTATAAACTGATTCGTAAAGTGGCTTCATTCACCACACGTACAACTTCCTTCATTACATTCGCTCAGGTATTAAAAAGAAACACTAATATCAATTGACTTCACTTCACCGAAAGGTCACTGCGCAGAGCATGACTTCCCAGTAAGAAGCATCAATT
>NC_059293.1:697500-700000 GCF_017591435.1 Portunus trituberculatus
AGGTTAAAAAACACAAAATTCACCTTGTTTTTCCTGTGACGCTGCAAACACTATGACATTCCTCCCTTGGTTTCTTATGCTCTCGTGATCTTCCCTGTCACGAATCGATGGATCGTGAGTTGCACAAACAATAAACAGTTAATGCGTGGTAAGAGTGCCTCAGCCCGCACGTCGAGGCCACGCGGCACTGAACGGTGAAGGACGTGTGGGGAAATGAAGGAAATATGAACGCAGACAGATACCAATACATTTTAACGGGCCTTGAAATGAGAAAAAAGAAACAAGTCAAATATCATGAAAAGTAAAGCGGTAAATCTCTCTCTCTCTCTCTCTCTCTCTCTCTCTCTCTCTCTCTCTCTCTCTCTCTCTCTCTCTCTCTCTCTCTTATCGATATTGTGTCATATGTTAGTATTCTCTCTCTCTCTCTCTCTCTCTCTCTCTCTCTCTCTCTCTCTCTCTCTCTCTCTCTCTCTCTCTCTATCTCTCTCTCTCTCTCTCTCTCTCTCTCTCTCTCTCTCTCTCTCTCTCTCTCTTTTTTTTAAACTAGGTTACATGTGTTGTACATGCCAGAGGTTTGAGACTATAGTATAGTTCAGGCCTCTCTCTCTCTCTCTCTCTCTCTCTCTCTCTCTCTCTCTCTCTCTCTCTCTCTCTCTCTCTCTCTCTCTCTCTCTCTCTCTCTCTCTCTCTCTCTTCGTTATTGTGTCATGCGTTTGTGGTAATTCTAGTTTCGTTGACTCTCTCTCTCTCTCTCTCTCTCTCTCTCTCTCTCTCTCTCTCTCTCACCGTCATTGTGTCATGCGTTTGTGGTAAGTAATTCTAGTATTCTCTCTCTCTCTCTCTCTCTCTCTCTCTCTCTCTCTCTCTCTCTCTCTCTCTCTCTCTCTCTCCGTCATTGTGTCATGCGTTTGTGGTAAGTAATTCTAGTATTCGTTGACATTCTCTCTCTCTCTCTCTCTCTCTCTCTCTCTCTCTCTCTCTCTCTCTCTCTCTCTCTCTCTCTCTCTCTCTCGTTATTGTGTCATCTCTCTCTCTCTCTCTCTCTCTCTCTCTCTCTCTCTCTCTCTCTCTCTCTCTCTCTCTCTCTTCGTTATTGTGTCATGCGTTTGTGGTAAGTAATTCTAGTATTCGTTGACATTCTCTCTCTCTCTCTCTCTCTCTCTCTCTCTCTCTCTCTCTCTCTCTCTCTCTCATCGTCATTGTGTCATGCGTTTGTGGTGAGTAATTCTAGTATTAAGAACATAAGAAAGGAGGGAAGCTGCAAGAGGCCGCCAGGCCTATACGAGGCAGTCCCACTGTTCTTAATCTTATTCCATCTATCTTCCCCATCCATGAATTTATCTAACCTTTTAAAGTTCCCTATTGACTCAGCCCTGACTACATGCCCACTGAGACTGTTCTACTCATCAACCACTCTGTTTGAAAACCAGTTCCTTCCCATTTGCTTCCTAAACCTGAATTTTTTAAGTTTAAACCCATTATTTCTGGTTCTGTCCCCGCTACTGATCCTTAGAACTACATTCATGTCCCCTTTGTTAAAACCCTTATACCACTTAAATACTTCTATCAGGTCTCCTCTTAACCTACGTCTCTCTAAGGAATGCAGACTAAGTTTTTTCAGTCTCTCTTCATAAGGTATATCCCTCATTCCCTGTATCCTTTTAGTCATCCTCCTTTGCACTGACTCCAATTGAGCTATGTCCTTCCTGTAATGTGGGGACCAGAATTGTACCGCATAGTCAAGATGTGGCCTGAGTATTCGTTGACTCTCTCTCTCTCTCTCTCTCTCTCTCTCTCTCTCTCTCTCTCTCTCTCTCTCTCTCTCTCTCAAGAAATATGGACATTATAAAAAGCAAACCGATAATTTTTCTCACGGTCCTTGGAATACAGAGTAAAAGTCACACGAATAAAGAAACACTAATATCATTCTTTCCTCTATCATGAAAATGCGACACGCTATCGATGAGAGAGAGGCGTCAAGACATTTGCTGCCTAATTTTGGACAATCCTTCTTATATAATAGAGAACCTGAAGAGAGAGGCGTCAAGACATTTGCTCCTTAATTTTGGATAATCCTTCTTACGTTTTAGAGAACCAGCATCAAGTGGGCCTCCTTTTTTACTCCTCCTCCTCCTCCTCCCCAGTCCTTCTCATCCCACCACCACACTCACAGCTGTTGCTTCCAGTACTGCAGTCACTGTCCAGTAACACATGTGCACACCACACTCCCCCATTTCTTCACATCACCACACTTCTGTCTTCTTTAAAACTATATAATCCTAATTTTTCTTCCTTAATGTTTTGTGTTTTGTTTAACTCATTCATAACCTCAAAAACAATGTAAAAAACGAAGATGCTCCTTAATTTTGGCTAACCCTTCTTATGTTTTAGAGAACCAGCATCAAGTGGGCCTCTTTTTTTTAACGTTGTGTCGCCCTTGTCTGGATCTCTCTTCTACATAAAATAAAAGTAATTCTCGTGAGTCTTGCTATACAGAACA
>NC_059293.1:705000-717500 GCF_017591435.1 Portunus trituberculatus
TTTAATCTTTCACCACTATTCTGTCCACCTCTCTAATACAAGAGTTAACCAGTACTATTTTAATCTTTCACCACTATTCTGCCCACCTCCCTAATCCAAGAGTTAACCAGTACTATTTTAATCATTCACCACTATTCTGTCCACCTCCTAATCCAAGAGTTAACCAGTACTATTTTAATCTTTCACCACTATTCTGTCCACCTCCCTAATCCAAGAGTTAACCAGTACTCTTTCAATCTTTCACCACTATTCTGTCCACCTTCCTAATACAAGAGTTAACCAGTACTATTTAAATCTTTCACCACTATTCTGTCCACCTCCCTAATGCAAGAGTTAACGATTACTTTTTCAATCTTTCACTACTACTCTATCCACCTCCCTAATGCAAGAGTTAACTATCATTCTTTCAACTTTTCACCACTATTCTGTCCACCTCCATAATGCAAGAGTTAGCCATTACTCTTTCAATTATTTACCACTATTCCGTCCACCTACCTAATGCAAGAGTTAACCAATATTTTCAATCATTCATACCTTTCTTTGGTAAACTCTGGAACTCCCTGCCTGTTTCTGTATTTCCAACTTCCCATGAATGCATTTAAGAGCGACGTTTCAAGGCATCTATCCCTTTCTCTTGGCTAACTTTCTAGGACTTGCAGGGGGACTGACAACTAAGGGCGTCTATTTTTGTTTTATCTTGCCCTTGATTAGTTATCCCCCTCTTATATAAGAGAAAAAGCATAAAAAAAAAACATGATTCCCTGGGGCATTAACTTCATTTCCCTTCATTGACCACGCTAGGTACAGAATGGAAGCAATGTTGTTTTGATACGAAATGTTATTTTTTGTGTTAACGATTCATTTTTTTTTTTTTTTTACTTACGTTTGTGTATCTAAGCAATTTTCTTTTCTTTTTTATCCGGGTAAGATTTCAAAGGCTCCCGCAGTTCAGTTATGTAAAAATGCGAACAATATTGTCTTTAAAGTCACATAGAAATATTAGTGTTCGTGTTAATTATGCATTTTTTTCCTTAGTAAACTTAACCCCTAAAGCACCATAACGCATTTCCATATTCATTCTGCTTAGTATTTGATGGTTTTATACAGATTCGGAAACTTATGTAGGAGATTAAAATAGTAAACACTGTGGCCATAAATCTTCTGACCTCCACAGACCATTCCTAATGTCAATAAAATGGTCTAATCGTACACAAATCTCAAGGTTAAACTGTCCCAGTAATGAAGCGGTTAAGCATGTATTATTAAACGTTTTGATTTCCTCTCCCTTTAAACACTATTTAGAGTCTACAAATATCCAGTAAACAAATCACATCAAAGACCAGCAATTATGTTAAAAAATATATAGAAGTGTTTAGGATATTAAATGACACTTAATTCTTCTTGTTAACAATGGCCCTTTTTTTACTCTTCGCCGTTGTATCACATCTCATTAGGACAATTCATAAAACCCGCAGACACATATTAGAATTTTTACAGGTGCTTTTTTACTGCCTTGATGATGCAGGAGCCTTGTTGAACTATCACGACCATGAAATCAGCCTTTGAAACGCTTCCTAAATGTTACTAAAACCTGTTGAAAGCAGCTAGGAACTTTTGACAATGCGTTCGTTAGCGTAACAATGTGTCCACGAGTTTGGAGACACGATATGAGCCAGCCATTATATAAAACACGAGGGAAATGTCGCTAAAGAATCATACACACCTTCATTCTTGTTTTGATTACTTTACTGCTTAGTTATATGTTTCATTCGCTGTATAAATTATGAGATTATTACTTAAATCCACACAAAACCTTAAGCATTTTTAACAACTTAGTACGCAGCTTACTTACATCAATTAGTCAGTACACAGTAGTAATAGTCAGCACACAGCTTGCTTATATCATTTAGTTAGTCAATCAACGAGTCAACGAGCTTATTTACATCAATTAGTCAGTATGTAGTAGTAATAGTCAGCACACAGCTTGCTTACATCATTAGTCAGTCAATCATCTAGTATATCACCCTCTCACATCAAAAATAAGATAAACGTTACTGAACATAATACGAAATGTAATTCGCTCACGTTAACTAAACATCCTGATACTTACGGTGAAATTAATAGATAAACAAATGCACCACGGCAGTAAACACAACACTTGCTTCACAGATTTACGTCAAGATGAGATCAATGTCGCTGTACACATAATACGTACACAGATATTTCGTGTTAGCAATGAAAGTTTTCTTACGTAGCGTGACAAAACAACATTCTCCTCCAGTAAACGCCACAGACTACACTGATACGTTAAGCATTACACCCAACCTGACGCGACGCTTAATGCTCACCATGATCTGTTACCAGACTTCATATCGACAGGACAGTAAGCATCCGATATTCTTCATTAGAATTATACATAACCGTCTAAACAATGACAGTTTGCTTGCCCAGCGTGACGCACCAAACAGGCACCTTAACATCAGACACGATTTGATTTTGCTGCTTATATAGAAATAATGCCAAAGTCAATTGAAAATTTTACGAAACCTGAATCTCCGTCTTAACAATGACGGTATTCTTACTGAGCGTGTCAAATAAAGCACCACAAAAGTATACCCCAGATTTGGTTCCGCCACTTACATAAAGATAACACCAATGTAGTTCAAACCTGATTCTCCTTGTTAAAAGTGACAATTCTCTTGCTGGGTGTGAGAAATAAATGATCACAAAAGTAGACACCGGATTATATCGAGCCACTTGTATCAGTAAGACCAATATCACTTCAAACATAATATTGAACTTAAATCTCCAATTAAGTTCACGATAACTATTTCTCTGTCGTAAATTTGAGCATAATAATTTCATTAAAAAAAACAGCAATGCATCCCGAAGAGTGTCTAAGTTCCAGATGACTCTTCCCTAAAGTTATAATATTTCTTCCGGGTCTGGATGCAAACAACGTTACCTCAATTAGAAATAAAACTGGCTGCAAAACCTGAGTCTCCGTGTTCGTCTTGAACAATCACAAGCGTGTTGCTTACTGTGGCAAAACAGTGGTTCCAGAGGCAAGTAAAAACGTGATTTGACTCAGACACCAAATACATCAAGAGATTAACGTTGTTTTGAATATCAAATGAAACTTATCTTCGCTAATGACTGAAAGTTATCTTAGAGAACAAGAAAACATTGGTTGCGGAGAAGAGAAAACATGAAATACGACTTACTAACAACAACAGACATGAAGACACCGTTGTTTTAAATATTGTACTGAACCGATCATGCTAATAATGACTGACGGCTGTCTAAGAGAGCGAGAAAATAATGGTTGGTGCGGCGCTTAATACATGAATAAAAGTGTCCACTTGGCTAAAGATTAAGACCAACGTAGCTTTAGAAATTATACCAAACCTGATTCTCTGTGTTAAAGATTATTACTTGGCAACTTTCTTCCTTGGAGTGACAAAACACTTTCTTCGTGCTACATTAAATACTGGATTTGACCTATCTATCTAAAAAAAAAAAAAAAATAGATAATCAAATAAAATAAATAAAAAATACGTCATCACTTTAAAAATAATCAGAGACGTGATTCAGAGCAGTTAACAACCCCTGACATCTCTCTCAGTATGTGATAACTCCCTTAGTGACAACCACAGAGTACGTGTGACAGTAAACACTTCACATAAAAATAAGACAATAAAATATAAACAAACAGAAAGCTGACACCCTCTTAACAACAATGATCCCTAACTTCTAAACTTAAACTGCAACAACAAAAACAAGATTCCGTGTGCCAGTAAACCCAAGCCTTCATTAGCTCCATTATATACGAACCAAGCCACTATCACACATACCAAACCTCACTCTTGCGTTACTAAGGCCCGTCTTCTCAAATGAACTGCTCACTCATCACAGCTAATCTTCAAAGGCCACAGAGGTGATTAGCAGCCTTCACAAGAGTGCTTCTACTGTCAGCAATGTAGAATTCTTGTTAATCAGTCACTGGAATCGCAATAGCATCTTTGAAAACCAGTGTAACTTCAACTAGACCTTTGGAAATGTCTGATGTCTTTATTCGGTTGTGGGACAGAACAGGACAGCTACGGTGCATAAGAGAGTCATGGTATTGTATTCTCAAACCATTCTGTGCATCACCTCCACTATTTCAAACACCTTTAAATTTCCACGAGTTTTTTTTTTTTTTTTAAGTTTTTACTGTTCTAGAGGCAGAACGACAATATTTCTACATTATTAACTATAGAAACACTCTTGAAAATCACCCAAATCATCTCTGTGGCCTTGGACAATAGTACAATAGTCGTGGTGAGAGAGCAAAGCGTTTCTGAATACGGGTCATGGGTACAGCAGAGTCGGTCCGCGTGAGTACCCAAGTGTTTCGCTGACAGCATACTTATTACAGCCTTGAAATGACGGACACACATCTCTGGAGGCTCCGTCGCGGTAAGAAAGTGACGGTGGCTGCGGAAAAAATTGTGATGTTGTGACGTGTGTGTGGGGGTGTCATAGAGGGAAGATAAAAAAAATAGACAAAAAAACTGGAGAAAAGAGTAAAATAAAGAGAAAAAAGTAAATAAAGAAGGCGAACAACAGAAAATTAGAGAAAAAAATAGAGCAAAAGAGAGAGAGAGAGAGAGAGAGAGAGAGAGAGAGAGAGAGAGAGAGAGAGAGAGAGAGAGAGAGAGAGAGAGAGAGATATCGCATAAAAAATAAGATAAATACGAGAGAGAGAGAGAGAGAGAGAGAGAGAGAGAGAAAGCTATCCTGAAGAGCGCTGCGTACATTGAAGTGGAAGCGTGGAAGGAAGTAGCAGTGACGAGAGGAGCGGGTGATGGATGGCGGAGTTGGAGGAATTAGGTGATGTGCTACAGGCCGTGATGGATGAGACGCTGATTTATTGGCGTTACACGAGGCCCTGATGGATGATGGCTGCTTGATAAGGCCAAGGAAGCGCGAGACCGATGCGCCATTATGCCAGGCTGAAGAGTGGCGACGGGACCAGAACATGAGGACTTACTGCCGACAGACCACTCACCGCCAGGAAAGGGCAAGACAGACAGACAGACAGACAGAAAGAAAAGGAAACAAAGAGATAGACAGATAGACAGGCAGACAGAAAGAGATGGATGGACAGGCAGACAGACAGACAGACAGAGATAGAAAGAAAAAACAGACAGACAGACAGACAGACACTGACAAAAAAAAAAACAGCCAGCCAGACAGACAGCCAGACAGACATACATACAGACAGACAGACATACAGACAGACAGACAGACAGACAGACAGAAAGAAAGAAAAAAAGAAAGAAAGAAAAAGAAAGAAAGAAAGAAAGAAAGAAAGAAAGAAAGAAAGAAAGAAAGAAAGAAAGAAAGAAAGAAAGAAAGATAGATAGATAGATAGATATAAAGGTAGATATTTAGAGATAGATAGATAGATAGATAGAAAAAATAAAGAGACAGACATACAGACAGACAGACAGACAGCCAGACAAACAACAGTTCAACCTCCCAGCCAGGAAGTCAACCAGCCAGCCACCCAGCCAGTTAGCCCGCCAGGACCACTTCACCCCGCCAAATGAACCACACTCCATCCATAGTCAGACCATGAGAACATTGGGAAATAAGGAAAGCCACAAGAAACCATCACTTTCTGTATCAATCTTATCTACCTACGTATCTCCACTAACCTCTGATACTCCTCCATAACTTTCTCTCTTGTTTAAGTTCTCGAATGACTGAGATATTAACTGAACAGCCATCACACTGAGCATAAGTTGACAAGCACCTCTCTTCGTGTGGCACTTTAACCTCCTTCAATACCATACCGCGTTTCCATACTCATTCTGGTTACTAGTTGGTGGTTTTATACAGCTTCAGAAACTTACGTGGAGATTGAAATAAAATAGATAAATAAATAGATGAATAAAAGATGGAAATAAATAAAAAAAAGAACAAAAAAGAAGGTTGCAATAAGGAAATAAGGCAACACACGACACTCTCTTTAAAAAAAAAAGTGTGTGTGTGTGTGTGTGTGTGTGTGTGTGTGTGTGTGTGTGTGTGTGTGTGTGTGTGTGTGTGTGTGTGTGTGTGTGTGTGTGTGTGTGTATGCGCGCGCACTTGTTTGTTTGTTTTTTCATGCAGGAGAGAAGACAGCCAAGGGCAACAAAACATTTAAAGAAAAAGTAAAATTAATTCATTCAGGTGAACAAAATATAGCATATAAATCGCAATACCACCTGGAAGACATTAGAATACTACTAGTGGAACGCGGTGACGTCACTTCCAGTCCGCGTGACTACGGCGGCTCGGTGTGGATTAAGCATAACACAGATTAGTCTTGGCTGGAGAGCGTGTTTCTTGGAGTCGTCTTGTATGCGCTGCCGGTGATCGGATTAGTGTAACAAAAGTGGTGACCTAAAAAAGAACTTACATCTAAATATTCAAAAAGCATCATAGTCATCAGTCAAATAGTTGGCAACGCTCCTCACTGATCTTTCCTGGAACTGACTTTTGAAGTGAGATGATCAGCTTACCACAGTGACGAGCGACTAACATTGAGCCATTCACACAGTATCACAGCCACAACACCCCATGATGCGTAATGTGTCTTTCCCGAGAGGCGACCTGTTTCTCAGAGCTCTCTTTCGCCCTGCCGCTGACCGCTTCACCGCCCACTCATAAAACAGAATGCTTTACTGCCCACTCGTAAAGAAACCGAGTGACGCAACAAGGAGGCAAAGCGAGGCGAGGCGAGCTGGGCTGAGGTTAGGCGAGGCGGTTGAGCGAGATAAAAAGTTAACTCCTGCTTCACTTCCTCTATATGGCAGCTCTGATAACAAGGTGGCGGCAATGTTCACTTAATAAGGGAAGCTGAGTGAGTACTCTTGACTGTTTTGGCGTTTGGGTGCAGACGTTCATTGCCTTCCCTCCTCCACAACTCTCGCCAAGCTTCCCAGGACTGAGACCCGTATTCTCAAACGCTTGGTTCTCTCACCACCACTGCTTTCCAAAGGTTGTAGATGGAGATACTCGTGTTTTTAAGGTTGGCTCTCTCACCATCACTGCTTTCCAAAGGTTGTAGTTGAAGATACTCGTGTTGTTAAGGCTGGCTCTCTCACCATCACTAATTTCCAAAGGTTATAGTTGAAGATATTCGTGTTTTTAAGTGTATTTTTATGTTTCTGGTGATAGATTGGCAAGCTTTCTTGTTTATCAAATGAAGAAACTGTCCTTTAAACCCGGCTAGTTGTGTGTGTGGCATTACAGAATTATCGTGGTGAGAGAGGAAAGCATTTCAGAATACGGACTCAAGAATAGCAGGGAAGGTTTCTATAAGCTGTGCATTGAATCGAATTCCACTTAGAACTGTATCTGGCGTCATATCTTACCTATTCACTACATATTTGGTTCATGACTAAAAGGAAAACAAGTTAAAGGAAATACAAGTAAGAGGTTTTCAAATACGGGTTTAAATGACTGTAATACAAGAGACTCAATGTTCGGGTGGCTCGTGCACTCAATAGGCAGATTATTTTTAAATATCAAACAAATTTATGAATCGAATATGAAATGGATTTATGTTTTAAAAAGAGTGCGTCGTGTGTAGACTTATTGCCTTGTTACAACCTCTTTTATGCTATTTTTTTAATACATATTTTCAATTCCTGCACTTTATTTATCTATTCATTTATTTATTTTCTAGTGGTAACAATTTATATTCATTATTTCACTCTATTCCCTCCTATTTTTGAAGAGAGACTGTCGTGTGTTGGCTTATTACCTTTTTGGAACCTCTTCTATGTTCTTTTTTTTTATTCATTTCCGTATTATATTTATCTATTTTCTAATCTAATTTTTTATTTTTCATTTAAGCGGGCAACAAATTATCATCATTTCACCCCATTCTCTCGTATTGCTTACTGACCCTGATCACTGAAGGAAGAACTGTTATTAAGCTGTCAAGTTGTGGTTTTTGTACACTGCAAATAAACCCAATCAATAGAAGGAACCTGTCATCTCCTCATGGTCTTTGTGAAGTGTGCAGTGTGGCAGCGAATATTCATTTGGCTGCACATCCATGGCACATACCGTCACGAAGCACCTCCCTGTAACGCCTTAGTCTGGTACTCGTCCATAGTTTGCATCTTACCTGTGGGAGAAAAGAAAGCAACGTTAATGACATAGAAGCTAGCGCGCGCACGCACACACACACACACACACACACACACACACACACACACACACACACACACACACACACACACAGTATATAAATGATAAGATAATTGCATATATGGATGAACAGATAGAAATATATACGCAGGTTGATAAATGCATAGATAGATAGATAGAGAGATAAAATAGATATAGCTGTACAGATAAATATAGATAGGTACAAACATAAATAGATGCATAGCTAGAGATGAATACATAAACTCAGTAAATTTCCATTGACTAAAAACTCGTAAAAAGAACAAGTTTGTATAATCTGAAACACTAAAGCAACACTGTTTATGATCCGGTACAACATATTGAGAGACACGAACAACCTGAAGGGATAAAATATAAACTAAAGAATATATATTTTCTTTTATAACTCTACTTGCATGTATACATTGTTTTATATACCACACGCGCGCGCACACACACACACACACACACACACACACACACACACACACACACACACACACACACACACACACAGTTAACTACTTCAGTACCACAACACATTTTCATATTTATTCTGGTTACTATCTGGTGATTTTAAACAGCTCCAGAAACTTACGTGGGGATTAAAATAGTGAAGACTGTGGCCATTAATCTTCTGACCTCCATAGACCCTTCCTAATGTAAATAAAATCGTCTGTCTAATCACACCCAAAACTCAAGGTAAAAAGGCGTCCCAGTACTGAAGAAGTTAATAGAGAAAGATATATAAGAAAAAAAAAAAAGCGAACAGGGAAAGAGAAAAACAATTCATATATATAACAAAATGAAAAAAATAAAAGAAACACTAGAAACTACAGAAGAAAAAACAACAAATTTTTAACCCCTCACACACAATCGCCACCTTTTCCCGTCCCTTTCCTCAAAGCATTTCCTTCCCAACCCAACCGGAAAGAAAAAAAAAAAAAAAAAATGACACGTATTTGAGCGGCGTATCTTTAAACACAGGAAGAAGGAGAATCTAATATAAGACACAGCACTGGGCCAGCAACCTCCCCAACCATGGCGTCCTTTGTACCGCGTGCCGCCCTCCACTCCCCGCAGCGCCCTTGTGACCAGCGAACGTTGGGTACGGCGGGGAAAACACGAGGGAAGGAACAGTATAGGAAGGAACCACGACCATCCCTCACCACCCGCCGCCTCCCCAACCCGTGGCTGCCTCACAATACCGCCGTAATTTCTCACCTCCGCTGCTGCGTTGACAAGCTCCCACGCACCCCTAGACACCCCTCAGGCTTACCCACGCACTCCCCAGATACTCCCCAGGCATTCTCCAGGCGCTCTCAGGCACCCGTACACTTCCACGTACTCTCATTCAGCTTCGCACATCTCCAGACATATCTAGATACCCACCTTTCCACGTACTCAGGCACTCCGGCACACACACACACACACACACACACACACACACACACACACAACGCAGACTCAGCACCACCAACACGCCCTATTCATCACAGTGCCCGCTGGATACGAAGAGAACACCCAAGACACAAGATTCCTTCAGGTTATTTCCTTCAGGGTACAACCTTCTTCTCCGCCTGAACCCCTGAACCCCTAATCCCATGTACTTTTTCGTATGTAGGTGGGGAAAACTAGCCAAGGATAAAGAAAAACAAGAAAAATAAAGCCACTTATTTGCCAGTCCCCGTGTAGTTCCAAAGCTAAAATGAAGGGATAAATGTCTTGAAAACCTAAAAATAAAAAAAAAGAAACCGTTAAAATGTGGAATTCTTGTGCTGCTTTGGGTGAGAGAAGAGAAGCAAGGTGGAGGATTGCCTTTTTATCTGTAGGTTTTCGTTTGCTCCTTTTGCTTTCCCTTTTTAGTGTCTAGGATAAGAAAAATGACTTAATTTCTCCACGATCCTGGCTCCTATCTCACCTGAACCCTGGGCCCGTATTCTGAAACGCTTTGCTCTCTCACCGTCACTGTTCTCCAAAGGCATCCGTTGAAGATACTCGTGTTTCTAAGGGTATTTTTATGGTTCTGGTGATAGATTGGGAAGATTTCTAGCTTATTAAAAGGAGAAACTGTCTTGAAAATCTAGTTAGTTGTCTCTGTAGCCTTGGAAAATTGTCGTATAGTGAGAGAATAAAGCGTTTTTAAGATTATTTCCATGGTTCTGGTGAAGGACTGGCAAGATTTCGAGCTTGCTAATACGAAAAACTGTCTTAAAAACCGAACTAGCTGTGTATGTGACCTTCAAAATTGTCTTAGTTAGAGAATAAAGCGTTTTTTAAGATTATTTCCATGGTTCTAGTGATGGACAGGCAAGATTTCTAGTGCTAATAGGAGAAACTGTCTTCAAAACCGAGCCAGTTGTCTGTGTGGCCTTGGAAAATTACAGTAGTGAGAGAGGAAGGCATTTCTGAATACGGGCGCTGAACACTTGTAGTACTAATGAAGCCCTGAAGCCCTGAAGCCATGAAGTCGTCTTTCTGTCCCTCCCCGCCACAACACCTCCAGCCCTTCACCAGATTGGTTCCCGTGTTGAAAAAAGGCTCCTCACATTCTTATGGATTATAATTACCCGCTAGGAGTCAGTTTATTATCTGTGTGTGTGTGTGTGTGTGTGTGTGTGTGTGTGTGTGTGTGTGTGTGTGTGTGTGTGTGTGTGTGTGTGTGTTTCACTGTTTGATCTGCTGCAGGCTCTGACGAGACAGCCAGACGTTACCCTACGGAACGAGCTCAGAGCTCATTATTTCCGATCTTCGGATAGGCCTGAGACCAGGCACACACCACACACCGGGACAACAAGGTCACAACTCCTCGATTTACATCCCGTACCTACTCACTGCTAGGTGAACAGGGACTACACGTGAAAGGAGACACACTCAAATATCTCCACCCGGCCGGGGAATCGAACCCCGGTCCTCTGACTTGTGAAGCCAGCGCTCTAACCACTGAGCTACCGGGTGTGTGTGTGTGTGTGTGTGTGTGTGTGTGTGTGTGTGTGTGTGTGTGTGTGTGTGTGTGTGTGTGTGTGTTCGTTACATTTACCTATTTACTACTACCTAACCCTATCAATTCATCTATCACATCTATCTACTTCCCTATTTACTATTTACAAGTAACATATCACTATCTAACATTTGTCTGAGTCTTAACCTCTCACCAGGCCAGCACGTAAAACTCCCCATGACACAAGTGTTCATAAGAGACAAGTGCATACAAGCTGCCACTGCTGCACTTGGCCTGCGTGGAGTGCGAGGCGGGCATCACACGCACCCTTCCTTCCTCGTACTGTCTGGCCTGTCTAGCGGGTCGTCTTCCCACGCCAGGCGCTCAGAACACTTGTGTCTGGGGTGAGCAAGCACGTTAAGTATTTGAGTGACGCGACAATCCCCAGCGCTCGCCACTCTGTTTTACGCGAGGATGTGATGGTAATGTATCTGTATTCTGTCCAACTCTCTAACGCAAGAGTTAACTAGTACTCTCAATCATTCATACCTTTCACTGGTAAACTCTGGATCTCCCTGCCTGCTTCTGTAATTCCGCCTTCCTACGACTTGACTTCCTTAAAGGGGAGGTATCAAGACATTTTTTTCCTTAATTTTAGCTAACTCTTTACTTTTCTTTTAGGGAACCAGCACTCAAGTGGGTCTTTTTTTTTATTTTGTTTCCCGTGGCTGGCTTCTCTCCTGCATAATCTCTCTCTCTCTCTCTCTCTCTCTCTCTCTCTCTCTCTCTCTCTCTCTCTCTCTCTCTCTCTCTCTCTCTCTCTCTCTCTCTCTCTGACATCCAAGTGACTATGTAAAAAAAAAAAAAAAAGTGCCATCTATGTACAGGAAAACATTGAATAGACACCAAACTGTAATAATAAGTGTACATTACACCCATTCATTGTCGTTACTAAGCGAGCAAGGAGGAGGAGGAGGAGGAGAAGGAGGAGGAGGAGGAGGAGGAGGAGGAGGAGGAGGAGGAGGAGGAGGAGGAGGAGGCGCTGCAGGTGGTGATGGCGACACACCTTCCTCTTCATTGCTCAACACGTGCACCACTTAAGTCATGCTGTATCCGTATGTGTGTGTGTGTGTGTGTGTGTGTGTGTGTGTGTGTGTGTGTGTGTGTGTGTGTGTGTGTGTGTGTGTTCCTGTTTATTTATCTATTTATCTATTCACTTATTTTTTTTTTTTTGTTATCGATTTCACTTGAGCTAAACCACGAATTTTTCTACATGTATTAGTTACAAGTTTGAAAAGGAATGTTTTCTTCATTGCTACTACTACTACTACTACTACTACTACTACTACTA
>NC_059293.1:725000-730000 GCF_017591435.1 Portunus trituberculatus
CATGGAACCACAAAGCATCTTTAAAAAGGCGGAAATATTGATAAGTTGGTGGCAAATCCATCTACATATAAATTGTAACTTTAATGCAAGAGCAACTCCCTCCCTGCAGGCCACACTGTCGCAGTCCCGCCCGACCCTGCCTGTCCCATCCCATCCCCTTCCTCCCTCCGCCAACCCCACGCAGCCTCTGCAATGCCCGGGGCGGGACTCTTGCTCAAAAGATGGATGCAGCTCATTCCCTCTTTGGTGGAGGAGGACAAAATCATGGCCTTTAAAAAAATTGGTGAAAATACTACAAAGTTGCAGTTTATTTCTCATATTCCCTTTTTGGATAATAATTCTTTTTTGTTATTTATATGAAGGGAAAGATACATGCTGATTTTTTTTTTACTGATAAAGGCAAATGAGATTTACTGTAACTAAATACTGCCCAGGATAAAAAGAAAATACTTATATACATAAACTAATTCTCTCTTCATTTCAAATATTAGATAATTCGCATCTTATAAATCGGAAAAAAAACCCTGCAAAGATGAAGATGATGGAAAAAGGCATTTCCTCTCACACACAAAGGTGAAAGAATCCAAATCTGTAAAAATATATTCAAGAGAAAAAACTTTTATATCACGATTTTTTTTGTACGGTACATCAACTCACAATTTATACTCTTAAATATTTTCCATTTGGGCTAGAATAATGCAATATGTTTCTTTTTTTAGAGTAAACCAGTAAAACACAACAAAATAATATATACACATAAACTCCAGAATACAATGATACAGCATACAACGAAATTTGCAAGCTTTCGTTCCTTCAAGTCCACATCGCATCGAATTTCAATAGAAGTCTTCCGATGTGAGAGAGAACATGAACGTGAACACACACACATACACACACGAACACACACACTGAAACACGTACCAGTGACAAGACGCCCTTCCTTCCAGTACCTCTCCCTCCTCTCTTCCTGCTTCCCTCTCCCCTATCACCGTTACCTGGCTCACACCTGCCTGGCTCATCTTATCGCATATTTCACCATTCTTCACGACCTGACAAGGCTGTGGGGCTCTTGCTTGGCCAATAACTCACCCCCACCTCCACTCACGCCCTTCTTCTTGCCCCGCCGCCGCTCAGCCTCCCACGACCCGCACGACCCGCCGCCTTCACGGGTCGAGGATTTCCCGCCACACTAACACTGCGGCACCGTTCCCTTCACCTCAGGCAGGGAAGCGTTCTCTCCCACTACTGCTTCCTTCCTTGGTTTGCTTGGTGGAGTGTCTTACGATGATTCACTCCCTTAGTTCCATGGCTTGTTTTCGCATTTATTTTGCTTATTATTTAGTGATTTCAATACATTTTCAGTAACTTATGTGGACATTAGAATAGTGAAGACTCTGGCCATTAACTCCTCTCTGTACCATGACGTGTTTCCATATTTATTCTGCTTGCTATTTGGTGATTTTATACAGCTTTAGAAACTTATGTGGGGGATTGAACTAGTGAAGATTGTGGCTATTAATCTTCTGATCTCCATAGACACTTCCTAATGTCAATAAAATGGTTTAATCGTATAGAAACCTCAAGGTAAAAATGTGTCCCAGCATTGAAGGGATTAATCTTCTGCCCTCCATAAACCCTTCCCAATGTAAAGAAAAGCGTCTAATCGTACCCAAACCTTAAAGTAAAAAATTGTGTCCCGGCACTGAAGGGTTAAATGGTTGTTTTATTTTAAATTAGTGAAACTGGCCATTAATATTCTGATCTTCATAGACCCTTCCTAATGTCAATAAAATAGTCTAATCGCACACAAATCACAAGGTAAAAATGTGTCCCAGTATTGAAGGGGTTAATCTTCCCAATGTAAATAAAAGTGTCTAATCGTACCCAAAACTTAAGGTAAAAATAAATGTGTCCCGGTACTGAAGGGGTTAAATGGTTGTTCTGTTAGACGATAAAAAGATCATGACTAAAAAAAATTGTAGTGAGAAATTATTGTTGCGTTCTTGTGATGGAGAAAGGTAATGACTGTCTGACTGATTAGATTATTTAACTTGTAAACAAAAACACTGATAACACCTCCACTTTTCCTGTTTGTGTAAGTAACATTAGGTATGCCACTCGCCCGCCTCACCCACCGCCGTCCTGAACACCAACCTGGCAATGTAGTTTAACAGTTACGCCAAAATTCATCAACTTGAGCAGCATGGAATAACGCGAACCAGAAATTACAATCCTTCATGCCATTGTTCTCTAGCACACAATACTCACAAACTCAATCTTCAGGGACAACTAAGTGTAGGTTTAATAGCTTATTGCAGCTTCTTTTATGTTCTTATGATGAGTTGGTTGAATTAACATGAAGGTAACAGGGTCATGCAGCGTCATTACATTGCCGTTACATTATCATCCCTCCCCACAAGTCAGAGCAGTAAAGGTTCTCAGGAGTAGCGTGAGGGAGCGGGCCACGCACGGCAGAGACTCATCACGTCAGGAGCAAGGCACCACCGACACACGTCACGCAGCAGAGCCTTTGTGTAAGGTGGCAGGCATGGGAACCTTACCGTGGCAGTCAGTGCGGTGTATTACGTGTAACTCTGCTCTCAACTCAACGTTTTTGCTTGCTAATGATGCACTAATACCTAATTGAATGAATCTTGTTTTCAGTTTCACACGGCAAAAAAAAATAAATAAATAAATAAAAAACTATAGTCGCCATTTTTTTTTTTTTTCAAACTACATCATTATTTATTTTTCCACGAGTGATGTCTTGAACGGTATTGCTTCACTTTTCACTTATAATTTTGTTAAGCTGAAAAATAAACGTATAGTTGTTTAGAGATTAGAAGTACTTAATTCACCATTCCTGATCCCGTGAGTGGTCTTTTCCTCAAACTTTCTGCAGGTAATTGCGTTGAGTTCAAGGAATAACAGTCACAGGGTTAATATCTCGCCAGCTTTGTTCGTGATTACACAGGCCTGTCGCGCAGAGCAAAGGAGGTGATCCAGTGCTCTACCAAAGGAAGTGAACTCAGAGTCCCAGGTTCCAGTCCCTCCGGAAGCTGGCCATTTCACTGCAATTGTGGCGCGGCCAAAGATCACCACACGCTGTCATCAACCCTTCAGCCTGGAGTGTAGCCAGGAACACCAGGGACCGGCAAGAGCCTCTACTGTTATTACTTCACTGTCTGGCCTGTACTATGTCGAAGCTCCTGTGTGTAGCAGGGTGGGTCAACAGACTATGGCCCGTATTCAGAAACACTTGGTATCTCATCACTTCTACTTTGGAAAGCCATAAAGATTATTTTCCGGTTTTCCAAAAGTATTTATCCTGTCAATAAATGTAGAAGCATTGTTACTCT
Source organism: Portunus trituberculatus (assembly GCF_017591435.1). Taxonomy (NCBI): domain Eukaryota; kingdom Metazoa; phylum Arthropoda; class Malacostraca; order Decapoda; family Portunidae; genus Portunus; species Portunus trituberculatus. Next base: position 728,360 of record NC_059293.1, read on the forward strand.
CTCTCGAGTACCGTAAAAGAACACTCTTCAAAACCTGTACTGGAGCCTTGTGGAAGTGGAAATGTTAGTCTTAGCCTTTTGGAAGTGGGCTAATAGTGTGAATGATACGAGTGTAAGTGTGCGGTCCCTCGCGTGGTGGCCTGGTACACAGACGGACAGATCCCCCAGCGCCACTACAGGCAGAGGCGGTGGTGACAGGAGAGGCTGGCCGGCGCACCTCGCGTGGTCTCTGTGCGTGCCTCCAGTACTCAGCACTAATCGCCCACATCCATAAGAGTTAGACTTCAGACGCGACCACAGTACCTCTATGCTAATCCCTTCCTGTAATTACCTCCCTCATGCAACACTGTAATTACACGTTATACTGCAACACAATACTCCAGCCACGAGTTTTTTTATTCAAATATTACATACATAGACAATAAAATATGAAAATAAAGTCAAAAGTAGTATATTATTTTTTAGATCATTTACTTGCATATTATTTACCTATCTATTTCATTTACCTATATATGAATTCTATTTTATCTGACTTCATCCCTTCAGTACCATGACGCGTTTCCATTTTCATTCTGGGTACTATCTGGTGATTTTATACACCTTCAGAAACTTAAATGAAGGATTGAAACAGTGAAGACTCTGACCATTAATCTTGTGACCTCAATAGACCCTTCCAAATGTCAATAAAATCATCTAATCACACCCCAAAACCCATGATAAAAATGCGTCCTAGTAGTGAAGGGATTAAATGACTACTGAGGGCCGCCACGGATGCAAGAACTGACAAACTCCAGGGATACTGACGAAATAAACTATAATAAGTACTGAAAATGCTAAATGAATACTGAACGGGGATAAAATGCCAACTGAGAGCCGCTAAGGGTATAAGTACTGATGAAACTACAAACAATAACCGTCGTTATAATTATGAGTACTAACGAGGCGCACGGGAATAAGTACTGCAGGGGAACAAATAATACTATACCACGCCGCTCCCTCTCCAGCACAGCGGCGGAACCTCCCTGGACACGACAATTTCCTGGCTTAGTGGGGCGCTGTACACCAATACGCCTGATGTATCGCGGGGGAAATGAGGCGCTTGCATTTTCCTGACGTGTTCAACTTAAAAGTTGCTCTCAGGTGGCTCAGAGTATAAGCGTTGTCTGCATGTGAGGGATGGACGGATTTCTGCGGCTGACACTCAATGCTCGCCGTGCTGGGAGGGGGAAGCGCCCAAGAGAGTCTTCAATGCTGTTGTGAAAGGCTGTGCGTGATGATACAACATCGGTAGAGAGGAGGGCTTGGTGGAGGCATCACCTGTTTCTTGGGTCGATTTCAGTCAGTCAGTCAGTCAGTCAGTCTGTCTGTCTGTCTGTCTGTCTGTCTCTCTCTTTCTCTTCCTCTGCGTGTGTGTGTGTGTGTGTGTGTGTGTGTGTGTGTGTGTGTGTGTGTGTGTGTGTGTGTGTGTGTGTGTGTGTGTGTGTGTGTGTGTGTGTATGTATGTATGTATGTATGTATGTATGTATGTATGTATGTATGTCTGGCTGTCTGTTTGTAATTCACTTCAGTCGCCTGCTGGTCAAAGAGCCAGACTTCCCCATTACGGAGCAAGCTCAGAGCTCATAGACCGATCTTCGGGTT